>NW_013667495.1:176368-179998 GCF_000517525.1 Limulus polyphemus
AGTGCATGAACAACTTGCTCGACTTCTTGGTTTCCTCTGCTTCCAACTTTCATCTCTTCCGTCCTTCAGCTCCACTTTCCTTCTTCTTCATGAAGAAATGTTTCATGGTCTTCTTACACAATGCTCTGAAATAAGGAACATTAATAAGAACATTAAATTTCATAGATTTTGCACAAAATACTAGACTACCTCCCTAGTTTGCACAGGAGAATGGTCTCACTGCCAGTTGGCTCTGAGCAGTGGTACTATGAGGTATGTGATCATGCTGCTCTCAGCACTATATTTTTACCTAATAATCTATATAAGTGGTTTAACAATCCGGCCATCCTAGTGCTTCTCACCCATGATAATCAAAGACAGATCATACATCTGAAGAAAATTCTTTTTTCACTATTCGAGGATTGCTTGTCTGACTTTAATAGAAACTGCTCATTGGCGCCCAGGGTACGTGCCATACCTGCCATACTTTAGGTACGCCACTGCCCAATGATATTATTATAATATAAGCTCCTAGACAGACATTGCAGACAACCTTTTAGTGATTAATTACTCGATCATGTGATCTATTGCATCCATGTGTTTATATGTTACAATGATTTTCAATTGTAACCTTTGCACGGTGTCGTAAAACAAGTGCGCGCGTGGACTAGCACAGTTAACAAGCCGTGAGGGTAAACGCATGTGAATGATTTCTAAGACTTTTAAGTAAAATATTACACTAGTGTTTAACGAGAGATTTGAAGTGCAAAGCAAAGATGAAATAATAATCATAGTAATAAATATTTCGTTTCCTGGAGAACAAAGAGATAAACAAAACGTGATATTGTGCTATATCAAGCTACACACACACATATATATATATATATAGCGCAGGATTGTGATGATACATTACACACACACACACAGAGCAGATCAACATCATGTCGTAATTCGTATAAAAAGACTTCAACTGGCATATTATTCTTAAATATTAAAAAAACGATTACTTTAAGGTTGAAAGACGATAATTTAATATTTTAGATTTGGCAACACTGGTATATAGCACTAATTCATGAGCTTCGGCGGGGAGTGGGTTGTAGGATGCGAATATTTTGAACCTAAAGTGCATTTTGACGGTCATAGAAAATCAGGTATAGCGCTGCGAAAAGTTTCGAACGTGGAATTATAATCTTAAATTAAACACCTCTTTAGTTTGCAAATGTTTTTTATTTTTTTAAAACATGATTTACTTCGTGATTTCAGAAGCGATTTCTCCCAATTCTAATTAAAAATGTCCTTGCAACTAACTACCCAGGCATAATGCTCAACACATTTTATGGTGTAAAAATTATAGTTATACGTTAACAAAAGTATAAAGTGGGAAAACCTTTATAAAATTGCCACATACTGGCATGAAAATGTAATGGAACAAATATTATAACTAGTGTAAAAGTCCGTCAAAACTGACTGGAAACTAAAACCTACCAAATTTGAATCCTCCAATATGCATTTGCAACTTTGCCGTCCGTAAACAGACATAAGAAAAATAAAGGGCCTTCTAGTTTCTGGAAACCAAAGCCCATAATGATCAGTATCTACTTTACCTAAACTAAAGAGTATCTCTTCCCAGCATCGATTCTTGTCCCAGCATTCATTGATCACAATTAGTTTCTTTCACGTCAACTGTATTATTGGAATAGTCCTGACCCGACATGGCCAGGTGATTAGGGAGCTCGACTCGCAATCTGAGGGTCGCGGGTTCAAATCCCCGTCACACCACATATGCTCGCCCTTTCAGTCAATCTCACTACGTCAACTGTATTCTTGGAATAGTCCTGGCCCGACATGGCCAGGTGATTAGGGAGCTCGACTCGCAATCTGAGGGTCGCGGGTTCAAATCCCCGTCACACCACACAGTCAATCTTACTATTCATTGGTAAAAAAGTAGCCCAAGAGTTGCCTTCCCTCTAGTCTTACACTGCTAAATTAGGGACGGCTAGCGCAGATAGCCCTCGTGTAGCTTGGCGCGAAATTCGAAACAAACAAATCGGAGAAATACCTGACCCTCCTAGGTCACGAAAACCTAAATTCCTATCTGGAGGAGAGAGAGCGTGACTGACCGACCGTAAAATATAAGAAAAAAAAAGGCTTCCATTTAGCAGCTATCCAATGCTGAATCTCATTCTACATTTTTTTTTTTTTTTTGCTACTTTAGCCTGATTAAGCCTGATATTAATATCCTGAAACCTAACGAGTCACTGGTACGTTTAATTAACAATTAAGATGTAATAAATGATCAAACGACGTTTCGACGACTAATATAATGTCAAAATTAGCGTTGTTGCATTTATATTTTGTTTAGCCTCGTGTTTCATTTTTAGTCGAAGTTTATTTGAGGTCAGTTAATATCTAAGGGCGCTGGATAAAATTTTGTTTTTTCAATGAACTTCAAAGTAAAAAAGGCCAAACGTGCTCTATAGTTACACATTTTGTAAATATTTTTATTGTTAATGTTAGTGCAAAGATACACAATAGGCTATCTGTACTTTGCCTACTGTGGACGTCAAAACCCAAATTTTAGCGTTATAAGCCTTCGGACTTACCGATGTGCTACTGGGAGTCGTATAAATGATGATTAAAACAAGATGTAAGTTCGAAATTAACGTTTTTAAAAATTAAAACGCAAGATCGCTGACATTTTAAGAGACAAGAATTGCTAGGAATTCACACCTATTTTCTTCTTCTTTCTAACTGTTAGTTTTCAGAAATATAATCTATCATGCAAAAATGTTTCCTACACAATTGGATATATTTGTTTGTAATTAAGCATAACGCTACACAATGGGCTGTCTGTGCTCTGCCCACCACAAGTATCGAAACCCGGTTTCTAGCATTGTAAGTCCGCAGATATACCGCTATGCCATTGGAGGTGCAAATATATTTGGGTTTTGGTTTGTTTTGAATTTCGCGCAAAGCTACACGAGGGCTATCTGCGCTAACTGTCCCTAATTTATCAGTGTAAGACAAGAGGAAAGGCAGCTAGTCATCACCACCCACCGCCAACTCTTGGACTACTCTTTTACCAACGAATAGTAGGATTGACCGTCACATTATAATGCCCCCATGGCTGAGAGGGCGAGCATATTTGGTGTGACGGGGATTCGAACCCGCGACCCTCAGATTGCGAGTCGAGCGCCCTAACCACCTAGCCATGCCGAGCCGGATATATTTGGGGTAATGGAAGATACAAGTAGTTGTTTTCTATAATCATAGATGGCAGTACCATCAGTATCAAAGTTAAACATTTGCCTAAACGAAACTGGTTTTTGTATTACGTGCTGTACACACACACACACACATGTATATATACATTTATAATATTTTAATACGTTCAAACAAAAGCAACTTAAATAACTTACCAGCTACTTAGAAGTAAATCGTAAGAAAAGTTAAATCAATAGTTGAATCGTAAGCTTTTTTAAAAATTCCTGTTGGCAGTTTTTTTTTTGTTGTTGTTGTTAAATGATGGACTATCTGTGTTCTGTCCACGAAAGGTATAGAGACTTACCCACTAAGAGGTCTATTTAGTTTCGAAGACACAATCACTAAAATGGAATCACGATTTCACAAGTATTTTCATGAAGCAGAAGT
>NW_013667495.1:180011-186086 GCF_000517525.1 Limulus polyphemus
ATGGGCTATCTGTGTTCTGTCCACGAAAGGTATAGAGATTTACCCACTAAGAGGTCTATTTGAAGGTAACATTTAATTTCGAAGTCACAATCACTAAAATGGAATCACGATTTCACAAGTATTTTCATGAAGCAGAAGTTAAGTTAGCTTATACTTTTTTTAAACAAGTACTGACGAGGCTAGGTGAGGTTTGTTTGTTTGTTTGTGATTAAGCACAAAGCTACACAATGGGCTATCTGTGCTCTGCCCACCACAGGTATCGAAACCCGGATTCTAGCTTCTAGCGTTGTACGTCCACAGATATACTGCTGTGCCACTGGGGACGGCTAGGTGGGGAGTATTGCTTATGTAATCACTATTAAATGATTATTCTGAGATGTAAATGAAATAAGATATTGCGTATTTTGAGTAAATAATTGTCAATTATTATACTTTTTTTAAACAAGCAATCTCTGACAGCAGGAATAGTAAAGCACTTTGTAGGAAACATATCCGACATTTAGATTTTTTTCTAAAAATTTACAGAACTTTGTCGAAACGTTGTACATTTGCTGTTATGTTAAACTTATATTCAAGCCGTCTCCAAGCATTATTAGTCTCAAAGTGGGCTCCTCGTCATCGAAGTTATGATTAGTTTATGTCAATAGAGTTGGATGCTATTTTTACCTTAATTCAGACAATAGCCATAGTATTGTTGTAGTACATTATGTATGGAGCCCTTGCCATTCCAGAACATCTTGTGAAACCTGTGAGGAAGTGCCGAGACAGCGAGCGAGAATTTCCGACTGTTTGTGTTTCTCAAGATGGAAATGAGGTCGGATTCAAAGCCAACTTGCAGATGTAAAGCAGCAAAATGCCCGAGGTGTTATAAAGAAATGCCATCTAGCGCCCAGGAGTGGTAAGCTTATCAATGTATCCGACGACTTGCCTTCAAATGGGGATGGGAGCAGGAAGAAGGAGAATGATTTAAGATCAGGTAAGGCACGGAGTATAAGAAGACATTCTTAGTGAAGTGCAAGAACATTACAAAGATAAGAACACTAAAACAATGGCGAAATTGCAACAGCATGACCATAACGTGTGGGTGATTCACTTTGGTAGGATAGAAACACCTTAACGACTACTCAGATCAAAGAAAACAGCATGACCATAGCGTGTGGGTGGTCCACTTTGGTAGGATAGAAACACTTTAACAAGAGTAGTCGTTAAGGTGTTTCTATCCTACCAAAGTGGACCACCCACACGCTATGGTCATGCTGTTTTCTTTGGTCTGAGTAGGGTCATGCTGTTTTCTTTGGTCTGAGTAGTCGTTAAGGTGTGTCTATCTTACCAAAATGGACCACCCACACGTTATGGTCATGCTGTTTTCTTTGGTCTGAGTAGTCGTTAAGGTGTGTCTATCCTACCAAAGTGGACCACCCACACGCTATCTGTGTATGGCATGATCTAGGGTTCATTTGGTGTGGTACAAAGCCACCAAGAAAAATAAAAAAAACATTAAGACTATCTCAAAACGTACTGATTTTTTACTTTTAAAATTATTAAAACGAATATTCTCTTTACAGTCTCATTATATTTTATCTTAACAAGCAATCTCCGACTCACCAGGAGAAAATATCAAGCCTAAGAGTTATGTACCCGAACCAAACTGTTATATGACGTCAACAGTATCGTTGAATATATATAAATCTAACAAAAGGCGTCCAATGGAGAAGTTAGAAAAGTATTTTAGAAAACGATAAAAAAGTAAACCGCGAGTGGAATATATCCAACACAGCAAGATACTTTAGTCAAAATTTTAATTATCCAACGAGAAGAATTGTCAATACTTACAAAAAAATCTGAATTTTAAACTAGCACGATACGATTCCTCTCGGGATTATTATTTACAGGTTGCTCTAAGTACATTGAATGAACTTTAAAAAAAAAAAACGTTTTTAAGGCATCTACGAATTATTTAAGGCAACTCATTAAGTGCAAACTGTTTCTAAAATCACAGGAGTTGAATAGAATAGTGTATATGGAACCCATAAAAAATGTAAGTTTAAACTAATTATCATTTTTACGTAAAACGTATTTCAACTTTCTGATTGCGGTGTTTATGCAACAACACGCCAGATGGCCCAACGCCTTTACCATTTTATGTGAATCAGTTCTTTCAAAATTAAATGAGCCGTTAAAATTGCTGGCCCAATTCCATTAAGATAATCAGATGTTCCCATTCAGACGTCCTCGATAAGCAAAGATGTAGGGTGGAATTCCTCACAATATACAGAACGTGCTTACGTTTGAGTAAGTAGGAACTCGATTTTTGTTATAACGGTAACGGGAAAAGAGTTTTCAATAACAAGCTATGTTATGGTGGATTATGTTTATATATATATGAAGATAGCTTTGAAATACGGAAACATTTGATATACGGAAATATAACGTTCATAAATGAAAACATCGGCTCATGCAGATACAAAGAGTGTATAACACTAGTATTTCAAATAATTAGAAGAATGTATAACACTAGTATTTCAAATAATTAGAAGAATGTATAACACTAGTATTTCAAATAATTAGAAGAATGTATGACACTAGTATTTTAAATCATTAGAAGAATGTATAACACTAGTATTTTAAATAATTAGAAGAATGTATGACACTAGTATTTTAAATAATTAGAAGAATGTATAACACTAGTATTTCAAATAATTAGAAGAATGTATAACACTAGTATTTCAAATAATTAGAAGAATGTATAACACTAGTATTTTAAATCATTAGAAGAATGTATAACACTAGTATTTTAAAGAATTATAAGAATGTATAACACTAGTATTTTAAATAATTAGAAGAGTGTATAACACTAGTATTTTAAAGAATTAGAAGAATGTATAACACTAGTATTTTAAATCATTAGAAGAGTGTATAACACTAGTATTTTAAAGAATTATAAGAATGTATAACTCTAGTATTTTAAAGAATTATAAGAATGTATAACTCTAGTATTTTAAATCATTAGAAGATTGTATAACACTAGTATTTTAAAGAATTAGAAGAATGTATAACACTAGTATTTTAAAGAATTAAAAGATTGTATAACACTAGTATTTTAAAGAATTAGAAGAATGTATAACACTAGTATTTTAAAGAATTAGAAGAATGTATAACACTAGTATTTTAAAGAATTATAAGATTGTATAACTAGTATTTTAAAGCATTAGAATATTGTATAACTAGTATTTTAAAGCATTAGAATATTGTATAACTAGTATTTTAAAGAATTATAAGAATATAGAACACTAGTATTTTAAAGAATTAGAAGATGTATAACACTAGTATTTTAAACGAATTAGAAGATTGTATAACTAGTGTTTTAAAGCATTAGAAGAATGTATAACACTAGTGTTTTAAAGCATTAGAAGAATGTATAACACTAGTGTTTTAAAGCATTAGAAGAATGTATAACACTAGTGTTTTAAAGCATTAGAAGAATGTATAACACTAGTATTTTAAAGAATTAGAAGAATGTATAACACTAGTATTTTAAAGAATTAGAAGAATGTATAACACTAGTATTTTAAAGAATTATAAGAATATAGAACACTAGTATTTTAAAGCATTAGAAGAGTATATAACACTAGTATTTTAAAGCATTAGAAGAATGTATAACACTAATATTTTAAAAAATTAGAAGAATGTATAACACTAATATTTTAAAAATTAGAAGAATGTATAACACTAGTATTTTAAAGAATTAGAAGAATGTATAACACTAGTATTTTAAAGAATTAGAAGAATGTATAAATAACACTAGTGTTTTAAAGAATTAGAAGAGTGTATAACACTAGTATTTTAACCACACTATATTCACCATACAGGAAGGCCTAATAACAATGGTTTATGACAAGTAGAATTAATTATAACTATCCTCCGTCATTTTGGAAAAGATATTCACACCATAACAATTATTGTAACAAATGGTGTATATAAACAGTGATCCGACCACTATTACGAGCCTAATAATATCTACCGATATCTAATGCCCCTTTTTGATAGAATATGGTAGTGTAAGTGGCTATTTTTCTTTATTAATTTCTCAAAAAAATGTATAAGGGTGGGTCCAAACTCCCCTTCTAGATTCGCGTCCGACTTAAATTGCTTTCATCGCTACTAAATTTCTAGATTTGTGTATATAATATTTTATATTTCATCTTTGGCTCTAGTTTTATATTTGCATTCTTAAATAAGGCAACTTCAGTATAAATTAATTTCAATATTTCAACATATTAATCGTCATCTTATGCACATTATAAAACAACAACAAAAAACAGTCACTAAATTATAAGCGAATACATCATTTCGTATAAATGTATCTGGCTGTCCTACAGTATTATTCACGAAGCTATACTGTTTTTGTCAACCAACATAGTGGTTCTTATCCGACCTTGTAACAACTCTTAACTATGGTGATTTACATTTCTCATCTTAAGGTGTCTAACGTCAAACTGATAGCTAGGTCACTGATCTTCTTATCCTGAAGGTTTTTTCGAAGAAACTCCTTGAGCACTACCGCCATGATGCATCACGAGTCTGGTCGAACAACTAGGGATCCGGGTTTCCAGGCCAGAATTTGGAACGGTGTCTAACATTGATTGCTTAGCGTAAACCAGATGGAAAGAGGCCACTCCCTGTTTTGCAGCTTACCACAAAAGGTCTTGGGCATAAGGCGAACTTTTTTGTTTGTTATAGTTCTAGGGTAAAGTTGAGTAACCGTGTTACTTCTAAAAGCTCTTTAGACACAGCTGTGATTGGGTCTGATCGCCCGAAGGTGTAGAGCAATAGTGCCTAAACCTTGACCGAGCACTCATCCGGTTTCACATCAAGGCCACCCTTTATTCTACTTTGATACAGCGTTAGATTTTACCTACTACGCGGACTTAGATATCACATAACTGATATGTATTCTGACAGATGGCAGTAGCGAAAATGTAAAAACCAAATTCGTTGATTTTATTGAAATTATTTATTATCAAAACTATTCGGTATTTAAGGCAAGTTTTCGGTAACGAATTGTAAAATATTTGCTTTAAAACACAAAAACATATCCTAAGACGAATACAAAATAAATAAAATCAAATTTGTTACAGCTGAATACATATTTTTTATAAATAATGCTGCATATATAGCAGATTACTTTTTAATGAAATAATCTTAGCGTCAGTGGATAAGCATAATCGGTAAAAACATGCACCATAATTATATAAAATATTTAAAAGTAAATTTGTACAATTTAAATTCAAATACCTTTTCCTTTGGTTTACGAAATGTTTCTGGGCACGTTGTACATATATACAAGTTTTTACATTAACAGCACCTTAAGGTCACTTTGTTATGAATGAACTCATGTTGATAACATAAAAACTTATGACAAAAACTTAATTCTTAACACGAAATATAGCATCACTCAGTGCATTTTGTTTTTACAGACTCCAAACTTTTAAATATTCTACATGTAAATCATCGTCATTTGTGAAAAAAAAATAATGATCATATCAATATACAAATATAAACACCTGCTTATATATGTATAAATAAATATGTAAGTTACATGTCATTCCAATAGGCTAGCTACAGTTTCGATAGCCAATCACTACGTACTTTGTCACGTCTGAGATCATCTTAATAAATTGTATTGTATCCGTGGTATGAAACTGAGAATGCGACTTATTTGATAGTTATTTATCTAGAATTTTCTTTTTTAATTTTGGTAGTTTGTACTTGTCTTTTATTTCCCTTTCGTTGAGAGATAATGACCCATTTCATGTAAAAACGAATCTTGAAATAATATCGTATTATTAGTGCCCCGAATCTCCAGTTGTTGTCTTGAAAAATCGGAATAGAAAACTGTGATCGATATCGTACTGAAACGCCGAGCAGCCCCGCGCCTATGGGCCCGAGCCCCGAATCTTTTAAGAACCCAGTGACAACTCGAGTCCCGAATATTTTAAGCACCTACCGACGCCTCGAATCTCGAATCTTTTAAGTAACAAGCGACGCCCAAATCCCAAATCTGTTAAGCAACTA
>NW_013667495.1:186600-187892 GCF_000517525.1 Limulus polyphemus
AACGAGCTGTTTAAGTCCACCCGTCTAAAGCATAAAGCGCCAGGGTTTTATAGTGTTGTTTCTCATGCGATCTGTTTGTAGATATAACGAGCTGTTTAAGTCCACCTGTCTAAAGCATAAAGCGCCAGGGTTTTATAGTGTTGTTTCTCATGTGATCTGTTTGTAGATATAACGAGCTGTTTAAGTCCACCTGTCTAAAGCATAAAGCGCCTGGGTTTTATAGTGTTGTTTCTCATGCGATCTGTTTGTAGATATAACGAGCTGTTTAATTCGATAGCTATTACATCATGTATATAGGAAGTTAGTATAAGTTCAAAAACATAACCTTGTGGGATTCCATTTGAGATCAGTCTTTCTTTGCTGTATTTTTAAGCATTTTTGTGACTATAAAATTTTCTTTTAAATAATTCTGAATTCAGTTTAGTAAAGATCTAATACAATAATTATAGAATCATGTTTTAAGTGTTTTTTTTATGAATACCTGTATGTTTTGATATTTTAAAATAATTCAAATTTTTGTTAGTTCAGAAGCAACTAATTCAACACACGTACTAAACAGCGACGTCAGTGACTCCTAGTGTTCAGACGTAGCCAACCCTAATTTTAGAACTAATAATCAAAGGGTAAGTAACCAGTCAACAGCACTCGCACGTTTGCGGCTACTCTTAGACAAATAGTATTCCCACATATAAAAGCGCAAAGCGTGGTCAGCAGCGTGTCACGGCTTAATTTAGGCCTTCTGATACGCAGCCCGGCGCGCTAACATACATAATGTTTAGGAAAAACAAGGACCTGTTGGTCCATCTAGGCTATCCCATCCTCTAAACTAAACTAAAACTATTAAACAACAAACACAACTGAAAGCCAGTACTTATCATTCATATACTTATCAAGCTTTCTCTTAAACTCATTTAAATCTACTACCTCCATAACATCCGAAAGCAACGCGTTCCAAAGGCCAACCACCCTGTTAGAAAATTAACACTATCTTAACTGAAGGCGACTCCTACCTTGCCAAAAATTATACTTGTGTCCCCTAGTCCAACCATGCTCACCATTAAGTACGAAAAAAAATGATGCATCGACAATATCAATTCCCTTAACAATCCCCCCAACTCTTCTTTTTTCAAGAAAAAATAATTTCAGAGATATTAACCTCTCCTCATATGACAACCTCTCCACCCTAGTAAATTCCAGTAGCTTCCTCTGAACCCTTTCTAATATTTCAATGTCCTTCCTAAGGTAAGGAGCCCAAGACTGAACACAATACTCCAAATGGGGCCTAACCAGTG
>NW_013667495.1:188564-200904 GCF_000517525.1 Limulus polyphemus
TTTGCTTTCTTCCATCCAGCCACTCATATATCCAATTAGCTAACTTATTCCCCACACCTATAGAGATATTGTTTCTCAAACTTTTTATGTGGCACCTTGTCAAATGCCTTCTGAAAATCCAGATACACCAAATCCACACCCTTACACTCATCTACATAGATAAGTAACCGTTTTAGAGAATGTCAAAAAATTTGTAATGCAAGATTTTCCCTTAGTGAAACCATAATGACTATCCAATAAAATTATAAACTTTGTCAAATGCCTTCTGAAAATCCAGATACACCAAATCCACACCCTTACACTCATCTACATAGATAAGTAACCGTTTTAGAGAATGTCAAAAAATTTGTAAGCCAAGATTTTCCCTTAGTGAAACCATAATGACTATCCAATAAAATTATAAGCTTTGTTAAATGACTTTGCAAAGCATCTTTTATCAGACTTTCCAAAACTTTCCCTACAACTGATGTAAAACTAATAGGCCTGTAATTACTGGAACAATTTTTATCACCTCCCTTGAAAAGAGGAGTAACATTAGCTAAGTTCCAATCCTCTGGCACCTGTCCACTATTCAGGGACACTATTAAAATAGTAGCAAGTGGCTCACATATCCAATCCTTAACCTCCTTCAAAACCCTTGGAGAAATGTTATCTGGCCCAGGAGACTTATCGTTCATTAAACTTCTTAATTTTTTCTTAACAAGCTCAGAATTAATGTGACCATTTTACTCGATCTTGTTCCCATTTAACAACCATTAGTTCATACACACTTGGTTTATAATAAATGTAAGTTTCAAAGAGACAAGATGGTTAATATACACACACACACAGATACATATATGTGAAAATATCCTTCAAACAATATGTGGAATAGATGACGTACTGCATACAGTTCAAGCATGGGGTTGCGTTTAGCTGATCAGTCTAAGCGTTTTAATTACTTTTCTATTTAAACACGGTAACAAACATATTTTACGATTCTCCATAAATGATGAGAACACAGATGTTTCATGGGAATGGATTTTTATCTACGATGAGAACACAGATGTTTTATGGGGTTGGATTTTTATGTACGATGAGAACACAGATGTTTTATGGGGATGGATTTTTATGTACGGTGAGAACACAGATGTTTCATGGGAATGGATTTTTATCTACGATGAGAATACAGATGTTTTATGGGGATGGATTTTTATGTACGATGAGAACACAGATGTTTTATGGGGATGGATTTTTATGTACGATGTTTTATGGGGATGGATTTTTATGTACAATGAATGTTATGTTTTATCAAGCATAATCTTTATATCCAACATGTTTTAAATATTTTATTTGAAGCGATTTTTGCCGCTTTGTAAATTTCTTTTAAATACAAAAAGCCACGAAGAATGACACGACCTTTCACACAATAGGTAGGCTGTGTGATATATATATATATATATATATATCACGTATATCTCATCGCCAGGTGGTTGGGGCGCTCGACTCGCAATCTGCGGGTCGCGGGTTTGAATCCCCATCACACCAAACATGCTCGTCCTTTTAGCCGTGTGGGCGTTATAATGTGACGGTCAATCCCACTGTTCATTGGTAAAAAAGTAGCCAAAGAGTTGGCGGTGGGTGGTGATGACTAGCTGCCTTCCCTCTAGTCTTACACTGCTAGATTAGGGACGGCTAGCGCAGATAGCCCTCGTGTAGCTTTGCGCGAAATCTATAACAAACAAGCATAGAGCAGCGATTAGTTGTTCGATCTAAATATTTTAGTGATGATTCTGTTTAAACGACGAATCCTCTTTTGACCTTTATAATTATGTACCAACGTTTGGGACTAATACCTTCGATACATTGCTGTATACTTTCTAACA
This sequence comes from Limulus polyphemus, assembly GCF_000517525.1. Taxonomy (NCBI): domain Eukaryota; kingdom Metazoa; phylum Arthropoda; class Merostomata; order Xiphosura; family Limulidae; genus Limulus; species Limulus polyphemus. Next base: position 190,430 of record NW_013667495.1, read on the forward strand.
TCCATTTTCTGAGACCGAAGTTTATTTGTGCTTCTGTGCAAAGTATTATATTCTTTGGTAGTTATTTGAATTTCTTAATTTGTTTCAGAATTTTGCGTAAAACTAAATAAAAAGTTATATGCGCATAGTCATACTTTTGAACTAGTAATAATAATATTCTTAGTCGTTCACTTTAGGTAAAATTACAGCAATCGTTTCGACTAACTTATTGTCTGGTTTCACACAAATTTAGAGAAATCTTTGATGAAACCATTAGTACAATTTACGTTTTTTGTGTGGGTTTTGGTAAAATTACAGTGATCGTTTTGACTAACTTATTGTCTGGTTTCACACAAATTTACAGAAATCTTTGATGAAACCATTAGTACAATTTACGTTTTTTGTGTGGGTTTTGGTAAAATTACAGTGATCAATGGCAGACAGCCCATTGTGTAGCTTTGCGCTAAAAGAGGCAACAGTATAATCTTAAACAGGTTGAATTGAAACATTAAACGTGTAGGTTCGCAGCACAGTAAAGAAGTGCTAATTTTGTATACAGTAAATGTAATGTAAACGATGAAATTTCAAATTTAAATGCTAGAGATCTTTTTCTGTTGTTGTTTTAACTTTATTTCCCTGTAATTTGAAAAAATATATACAAAAAAACAAGTTTTATCATTGATTGTCATACTTCTTGAGGCAATACCCAAATTGAACGTTTTCGCAAGGATAAAAATTTATAAATACTCCAAGAAAGAGATCTGCCAACATAGTTTCGTATTGTTGAAACTATTCCCTCCTTGAACTGAGAAGTCCTTTGAACAAACTTATTACACAAGATGATCATAGTGGATGACCTAGGTAACCAGTTGGCCATTTTCCCGCTGGCGTACCTCCTAAGACGATCATAGTGGATGACCTAGGTAACCAGTTGGCTATTTTCCCGCTAACGTACCTCCTAAGACGATCATAATGGATGACCTAGGTAACCAGTTGGCTATTTTCCCGCTAACGTACCTCCTAAGACGATCATAATGGATGACCTAGGTAACCAGTTGGCTATTTTCCCGCTAACGTACCTCCTAAGATGATCATAGTGGAGATCTTTGGCTTGGACAACCTGGTTTTATGGATTCTTTTCTACTGTAATGATAGTTAGATGTCTTTATTACCTTGCTTCATTTTCGTTGCCACTGGATATTCAATCTCTGGCTGTGTAATTGTTGTGTAGCCCAAAGAATTCCTGGATATAGACTGTGAAACTACTTAAAGTGAGTCTAGCCTCATATCTGTGTTTCTGTATCAACTCCCAATACGCACTCTTATTCCATGTCAATTATTTATGTAATGTAGAGAAGCAGGGGGTAACCTTTAACTTTTCTCTTCCTGGAAGTTCATGATAATTTACTGTTTGCATCAGTCCACCTCTTGCTCATTTTTAGAGAGAAATTCCCAGGTTTTATTACCAGATCGGGTCGAGTATGCTAGAACCAGTGTCGACTAATATGTTTCAAGGTTTCCCACCAACGACTCCAAGGAATCGTGAACTGGTTTCTTTCAGCAGTGCACTCCTTATCTTATTTGAAGCAGACGGTATATTCTTATTTCAGAATATCGTCTCCAGGGTATCGTCCGTTGATTTCTCACAGTATCTCTCTGTTTTCAAACTTATGTCAGGGTTGAGTACTTTGTATTAATTAAAACAATTTTAAATATGTAAATATTCAAGTCACGTGACAAACACAGCTGATATAAAGTCGCGGTGGAACAGCATGATTTAAAACTGCATTTTGACATTTATTTGGCGTTTCGTACTGAGGTAGTGTAATGCCACAGAAAGTCGATCGCTTTTGTAACTACCCTTTCCGACGCAATATATTCATACACTCAAGTCATGGATTTAGAATTTCCAGGACGGAGATATTCCTTGTATTTGATGACATTGGAAAACTAAGCAATATGGATCAGCTTGGGGACCATGATCTTCCAGAAATATACTTGCAACAAATCGTACCCTAGCCATGGTATGCAAAGCGTTGCGTCTTATAACAGGTGACAATCCACAAACACAAAGATCAGTGGCAAAAGCCATTCACTTGCCCCAGGCAACAGAGAATGAAGTGAGTATTCGTGCTATTCCACACGAATACACATCGTTCAAGACGCTGGATGCAGCACCTACGGATTTATGTATGGTTGAACTATTGAAAGAAGCACAGGAAAAACGTTCTCATACATTAGACAGATTATGGAAAGCATGTAAAGAGTAGAGGTGTGCTTTGATTGTGACACCTTTATGACAGAGCCTTTTACAATGGAAACTACAGTGCAGGGCAATTTTTTGAATGCATAGTTGACCAGGTTTGGTGACATGAGCTGTAACAACGTGTGAGGCTCTAAAGTAGTTTTATTTAATATAATGTGATCCTTCTATACACCTCATATGGATTTTTTAAACACTAGTATTTACATTTATAACTTTTCTTCTATCAAACTGATCTAGGATGACATTTTTTCTGTAATTCTTATGTATTATTCTTTTAATTCTTCTCTTAAATTCCTGTGTCTTTCTTCTTGATCTCCTTTTAATTTTCTTTTAACATTCTATCTCTTTCTCCTAGATCATTTTTTTTAATTTTCTGACTTTTCTTCTTGATAAACTTGTATTTTTCAGTTTCTTTCTTCGTTGTTGTCTTTCCATTTCCAGCAAATTTTCAATTTCTTTTTGAGAACTTATCGTCACCTTGAAGTTGAGTCTTCAGTAAATATTTTTTTACATAAAAAGTTCCTCTTCTGACAAAGTTGGGCGCGTTATTTTGGATTATTTGTTAAAGTAGAATTCCCTTAATGACAACGAAAGCGTTTTATTTCTCCGACTATATACAAGTTCTACAAGTACAACTTGTAAAAGTTTCACGAATGTAACGAACCTCACCATTATCGCTAAATAGTCATTTACTTGCTAACTTCTCTCGTAGGTATTTTACTTCTAATATTCGATTACATTGTTGAAAACACAAAGAATTCTAAGCACTGAACTAACTAACTGGACGAAACAACAGTTTCAATTGTATCATACTCACTAATCAATCGATAGCTAACACTAGTTTAGCTGGCGGTTTATTGCTAAAATCGTTTTCTATTATAAACTTTCAAGAAAGCACCAGTCATTAAGAAATGCGCTCATCACGTGACGTTAAAACCCTCTCTAGGCAAAAACCATACAAAGGTATAAAAAAATACAACAGTATCCTTAATTCATATTGGCTTCTTCAAATTACGTCACACGTGAGGCTTTGTCGAAGGCAAGGTTAGCACTGGGTCGTACGTGTACAAGTTTAAATTGCGGGAATACAGAAAAGTAAGTACACTTAGAGAAGTACTCAAAGAAAAAAAAACACGTCAAGAAATAAGAGAATCGCGAAATATATTTATAACATATCTTTTAAAAGTCTAATTTGTATTTATTTATTTGTTGTTAAGCGCAAAGTCGCACAATGGGCCATCTGTTCAGAACCCACCACAGAGATACAACCTCGAACTTTAAAGTTATAAGCTTTTAACCTTAACGCGGAGTCATCTAGGCAACCGATTCTGAAAATGACCTTATTTAATTTGATAATACTGAGTGTGTAGAAGAAAACCTCGGCACAGCCGCTGACAGTTGTTCGAGTATTAATTTATGTGTTGGGCTTGACATGGTGGTTAAGGCGCTCGACTTGCAGTCTGAGAGTCACGAGCACGAATCCTTGCCACAGAAAATGCTTGTACTATATGGTTACTGTCTAGGCTGCCAATGACTGCCCCTAGTTCGTAGGACTAAGGTCGAAATGAACAACAACAACAATGATGTGATATTGATTTTGTTAAACGTCACGACTTCACTTGGTTCAACGACAATAATTAAACAACACCAACTGACGGAATAAGTGTTGAAATAATTTATATAATCAGTTTTCAATAAAGTACCATTATCCAGGATTTGTTGTTGTGATTAATATTGTGAACAGAACGTCGTTTCATATTTTTCATCACGGGTATCGAAGTTCAGTTTTTAACGTTATAAGTCCTCAGACTTACCACTAAGCCACCTGGTGGAGAGACGTAATCATAGATAAGTTAGTAATGAACCATACATATATCTCAATACTAAAGAAACTAGCCATAAACTCAATTATCATTTAGCCAAACCAATTTGAAAATACGATAAAGAAATAAATTTGACGATGATATGTTTGTAAATTAGGATTTTCACAGTATAATCATTAGATCTTAATACAGTCTTAAGTAAGATTACTATCACTAAGTACCTTATTTTGATTACAACAGTATTATAGCATGCGTATTTTAGTTCTGATCTATGTAGACATCTTTGCTTTTACCACATGTTAAGGATAACTGCGGCGAGATTGATTTTTCTAGCCTAGAGTGGCCTTATGATCGATACCCCAGGCTTCAGATCAAAAATGTTCAAAGTTCAATCTGCGATATGACACTCTGCATTTTCAGCTAAAGAGGCGTTATAGCTGTGAAAGTCAGTACCGTTATTCGTTGAGAAGGACCTGCGAATGCGGTTAAACTGATTTTCCCACAATTAGAGATGGTCTTACTTGAATCTTAGGGCCTCTGACAGGGACCTTTAACTCATTTGTCACATTAGATGTCGTTCCGGATATAGTTGAATGTTTCAGGTACCGAGATTTGACGTAAACTATGACAGACAGCGCCGAAAGTAATGAGAATCTTCACGCATAATGCCAGACAGTTTGTAACACATAACTTCAAACAATTATTAAAAAATATATTTATATCAATAAATAAATCGTAACATATTATATACAACAATATGTTGTTCCACTCTATGCTGGTAACAAGTTTGTTTGAAATATTCGCGTAAATTTACACAAAGACTATCTATCCATAGCTGTCCCTCATTTTAAACTGATAGACTAGAGGGAAGGCAGCTAGTCAACAGCACCCTTCTTCAAATCTTGAGCCTCTCTTGTCTGATAGAATGGTGGGAGTTCAACCCTCAAATTCACATTTCGGGCATGCTAACCATTAGCCCAAGCTAGTTGACAACTCTATATAAGCTTAAAATTTGGTTTTTAAAAAGAAATTAATTAAGATATAACATTACATTCCCAACACAACCAATGTATCTTCAAACTGTCTTTATCTTGAATTTTATTGATGAAGGTATTTTTTACCTAGCCAAGAAGGCACACGCAGCAAGCTTAAGCACTAAATAGACTTCCTGAAATATATCGTCGTCAAATTTATTTTCTTGAACGTATTTTCAAATTGATTTGTCACCAAATATACTTCCTTATATCATGATAAAAATAACACTACGAAGGACTTTCGTGTAATCAGGTCATTACTGATATACAGATTCACAACCAGAAGATTTGGGGTCTGAGACAAGACCTATGAAAGGGACCACTCCCCTGCCACCTCAATACAGCGAGCGTAAAGTAAGAAAATAGTCTTTTAATTTGCTACCAATAATTTGGATATTTATTCTCTTTGGTACGCTTTTTGGTATTCGCGTCATATCCAACTCAGCGGTAAACTTGAGTGCTTATAACGCTTAAATTCGAGGTTCTATCCCAACGGTGGGTACAGCGTGGATAAACCATCACGCAGCTTTGTGCTCAAACGAATACTGAGAAAAGTATACTATGTTCTTCTTCAGTTTCAGAAGGGATGCCAGCTCCTACTGTAATTTTTTTGTAAATTATATTGATAAAACATTTTTCATTATAAATCCTGGGAAATTCAAATATGTGTATCACATAACTGACTAATCTTCACTTTTAAATTTCCCTGTTGTATTTGACACGATTGTATCCCATTGTTTGTGATGAAGTGTGAGGTCTTGTTTTGTGACTAATAATTATGAACAAAATTTTCTGTTTATGTCATTTTCCACTTTCTGCGACAACGGGTCGTGAACTGTTAATCTTTGACGTCACATTCAAGGCATGTTAATCATTAACTAACGTGGTGTTTCAAACAGAGGAATTAAAATCCAGTTGTGTACACATTCGTTCTGCATTTTGGGGCCCTGGTTGGCGGTGGATGCCGTTGGACAGCTTCCTTCTCTCTTGTCCATCATTTGAAAATTAGAGATGTTTTTGCGATGACAGCTCTTGTGTCGCTTTAAGTGAAGTTCTGAAACAAACAGACTGTTTAAGAACTTCTAATTCGCATTTTTAGTACTGTAGAACTAAAACCCTGACCGGAAATGGAAGCTATTATGATATCATGACGTTTGGCTTCGGTTTATAGCATCTGATTGTAGAGTTCGATTAATTCATACGTTTTATATAAACAGTATTTTTCAAACCACTTTTTAATCTGATGTGTCCAGTAACTGTATATCTTAACCATATCTAGATTCATTCAAAACCATTATCAAAGAATGAGAATCATATTATAAGATTAATTGTAATGCGTTAAGTTTTAACTATTAAGTCATATTCTTTATTACGTAGTGAGCTTCTCGACGTTGGCCCAGAAGCATATTTATAGACTTAGCCGATAATGTCACTCGTTGCCTGGTTACAAAAGGAAATAAACAACAAATAAACGTTGATCTTGACATCATAAAAAATGAACTTTGTTGCTAGTAGTTAGAATTATCCAAAAAAAGAAAGAAACAGCACAGCATGATGACTCATTGTTGGGTTGCGAAGTTTTGTATATAAACTTGCAGTAAATGTGTGGATGTATCACAACCAGCGATTAACACGAAAACAAAGGCGAAGATACGAGATCAAGTCCGTTCACCAACAAAACCAGATAACAAAACATTCATTTTACAAACCTTAGTGAAACATGTTAATGATTTTTATATGTTCCAGTTTAGTAAGCTGGTACTTTTACTTACATTATGATTTGTGCTTTTCATAAATTTTAAACGCCTGAGTAAATCTTTCCTTTAGTTTAAAAACAAACAAATTGTAATTATAAATGAAATAACTTTAATTTTTATTTTATTTATCTAACCAAACTTTTTCAACCCTTTGCTTTAAAACACTGTATTCGATCGAAATTGAATATAAATTATTAAGATTATTAAGAAAGATGTGGCAAAGATGAAAGTGTTTATTAAGATTATTAAGAAAGACGTGCCAAAGATTAAAGTGTTTATTATGATTATTAAGAAAGACGTGCCAAAGATTAAAGTGTTTATTAAGATTATTAAGAAAGACATGCCAAAGATTAAAGTGTTTATTATGATTATTAAGAAAGACGTGCCAAAGATTAAAGTGTTTATTAAGATTATTAAGAAAGACGTGCCAAAGATTAAAGTGTTTATTAAGATTATTAAGAAAGACGTGCCAAAGATTAAAGTGTTTATTAAGATTATTAAGAAAGATGTGGCAAAGATTAAAGCGTTTATTAAGATTATTAAGAAAGACGTGCCAAAGGTTAAAGCGTTTATTAAGATTATTAAGAAAGACGTGCCAAAGATTAAAGTGTTTATTTTTCCAGTTAAAAGTTGTTTAATTAGCGGCATGTAGGTTGTGAATGATTTCATAGAAGGATTTGTTTGTTTCCGAATTTTCACGTAAGTTTACACAAAGGGCTTCTGCACATAGCCGTCCCTAATTTTGAACTGATAGACTAGAAGGAAGATAGCTAGTCAACAGCACCCTCCGCCAACTCTTGGGCTTCTCTTGTCTGACCGTAGTGTGATTTGACTGTGACTTATATAGTCTCAAAGTCCGAAGCGCATTTTTGTGTGCCTCGAGTGACGATTCAGAGTCCGAGTATTCTGCCTTTAAGGCCACACCTAAGTTTTACAGAATGTGGATCACCATTGTTCCGCCGAATGGCTTACTATGTGTCTGTTTTGCATTATAATGTTTTTTTATAACAATATATTGACCATGAGGTTATATTATATATAATTTATTTCCTCAGAGTTACAAGCCAGAGGGGGGCTTTCTGCGTCTTTGTTATTAAGTTCGAAGCTACACAATGGAGTACTTGTGCTGTGGTCACTACAGGGATTGAACCTTTAACTTAAGCGTTATAATTCCTCATGTTTACCACTGAGTCACCGGGCTGGGGATGACTGATGTATTCGTTCCATAAGGAACAGAAAGTATTAAAAATAATAGTCGAAGTTATACATATATAAAGTAAAATGCACAAAACTACTGACAAAAAACAAATCCGTAGACATATTGGATTTTGTTCTGCAGTCACCTAAGGAGGGAAATCATGGCCTAGTTTACTGACCGGTGTTTGACTTGCCGGAACTATAACGCAAACCGCTGCCTGCAGTTAGACGCCCACTTTTGAATTCCTTTCGGCTACTTTTGTGAGTCCGTACTCACCGCAGGAGATTTTTCTGTCGGTCGTCGCCTTTCTCTGGATGTAATCATGTAGAACTTTAACTATGTACTTAACTTACGAAAAGTTTTATCAATGAAGGTTCTGTTTCTAAACGTGGTTCAGGAAACATACAAAATAGTCCCTGTCTTGTGTGAAGGTTCTGTTTCTAAACGTGGTTCACGAAACATACAAAATAGTCCCTGTCTTGTGTGAAGGTTCTGTTTCTAAATGTGGTTCACGAAACATACAAAATAGTCCCTGTCTTGTGCGAAGGTTCTGTTTCTAAACGTGGTTCAGGAAACATACAAAATAGTCCCTGTCTTGTGTGAAGGTTCTGTTTCTAAACGTGGTTCACGAAACATACAAAATAGTCCCTGTCTTGTGTTTTATTTAGATATATTACTGATTAGCTTTGGTCTCATCACAAATATTTCTGTACGTATTTCTCTTATGGAAATGAATAGATCTGGAGTCTTGGTTTATATATATATATATAAGCTGCCGTGGAAATACTCTAGACACAATATTCGTACATATGCATATTGTTGTGAAAAGGTACTGGTCTTTAGTGCTGGGCTATATACAAGTTACTACAAAAATGTACGTCTTTAATTCTGGTTTATGTACATATTATTGTGTAAAAGTACGGTTCTTTAATCCTGGGCTATACACATACCACTGTGAAAATTGTACGGGTCTTTAATTCGTGGTTTATACACATACTATGAGATGTATGTTGAAACAATTCAACAGTAAATTTCCTAAAAATAGTGATGAATAATAAATAATGTGCAGTCAAACCAATGACTTGGTTTATAGCTTATATGCAATATGATTACCTAGTGGGCCGTTTACAACCGTATTTTGTCATTCCCTGTGTTATATCAATATGGAAAATTACATTGCGTTTGATTTTAAGCAAAGAAGACTAAATACAATATATCTCTGTCAAAAATGTTTGGGTTTCGATGCAATGGCTGCATCCAGCACAATAGAGCATTCAGGTTCGCTAAGTAGCCGCGGGGATTTTTAACAATGGATGCCATCGTTCCTTGTCAATTTACTGAGCGCAAGAAAAGCCCGCTACCGAAGTGAGCGCTTTTAGCAGTTGTCATTCTATAAATAGTGTCAAAAGGAAGATATCCAATTCAATTAAAATCAATTGATTTGGCATGGTACTATAAATTTATGTATGTATACAATACAAACATGAACAAAAATATAAACCAAACAACAACAAATATATATTTAAACACGTTCCTTTCTTTATGCGGCAGGTGGTTATGGCACTCAACTCGTAGTCTGCGGTTCACGGGTTCAAATTCCCGTCCTACCAAACATGCTCTCCATTTCAGCCATGGGGCGTTATAATGTTATGGTGAATCCCACTATTCGTTGGTAAAAGAGTAGCCCTAGAGTTGGCGGTGGGTGGTGATTACTAGCTGCTAAACTAGGTACTGTTAGCGCAGATAACCCTCGTGTAGCTTTGCGCGAAATTCAAAACAAACCAAACATCTTTATGTGTTTTTTTTTTCGTTCATGCTCCTATCTTCAAAGTATTTCTTTCAATCACTCGACAGAGGAAGTTCCGTTTTTTTTCGTGAAATGCCCACACAAAAAGAAATACTTTCTGTTCTTAATAAGTTTTTCTTCTCAGATTTACCGCTCAGCACATACGTAGACCGACGGATCGATGTTGATATCGATATGAAATTTTAGGAATTGCAAAAAATTAATAATTTTCCTGTAATGTATTCTCGAAAAGAAATGTTTTAAAAAATATTTAGTTTTTTACGATCAACTATTCAAGAGATATAGATCGTGACAGACAGACAGAAATTTGGCTATTATATTTATAAGTTAACGTATAAAATGTATGGGTCTTAATGGACATCACAGGATTTTTTTAGGGGGAGGGGAGGTGTTGTTTGTCTGAAATCAATAACTCATGAATTAAACCACGAGTGAATAGCAGTCTAGCACAAGGCACACAGCAAGGTTGATGTAGCAGTCTAGCACAAGGCACACAGCAAGGTTGATGGAATAAACCACGAGTGAATAGCAGTCTAGCACAAGGCACACAGCAAGGTTGATGTAGCAGTCTAGCACAAGGCACACAGCAAGGTTGATGGAATAAACCACGA
>NW_013667495.1:201858-230340 GCF_000517525.1 Limulus polyphemus
CCACATTTTTAGTAAAAAACTACTTAGAAAAATGAAACGTTATCGTGATCAAAAGTACGTGTGTGCTATGAAAGTGACTTAAATAACACTGTTGAGCCTTTTCACTGTATTCTAGGTCAGGAATTAGAAAACATAGTGCGGACATTCCAACACAAAATTTCAACTCTTTCGACTGTAAAAGGATAAAAGATATTTGGTAGTAACAAACGTTTATTTCTCTTTATGTTTTAAGACCAAGTAGGTAATATATGTATTAAAATACCAACAGGATATATATTAATTAACATTTTTTGACCACTTAAAACTTTCTAAACACCGACTCTATAACGTTAGTAATAATAATTAATATGCATAATACATAAAAATAATATAAGGCTTAGCTGAAATATTACTTGGTAAATTTTATTTTGCTTTTGGCTGCAACTCAATGTCATAAACTTCTGAATTAAACTATTTTGCTGCTATATCACAGAAGTTATTAAAGAAATAAATAATAAAAACAAACCTTTCTAACAAATCAACAAGAATATTGAGTATTCAACATAAACACTAATTTAACTTTGTTGAATGGACGGCAACTGCTTGTTGTAGAGACACAAGTGTAGAGGACGACGTTTCGAAAGTCTTCCGCCTTTCGTCTTCTGGTCAGTGTGTGTAAGGTGTTGTCGGTCTTTATAGTATTCTGGTGGATTGTCGTGTTCTGTCAAAGAATAAACACCATAGTTGGCCTGAGAACAATCAGGTGGTAGTTTTGTTGCTAAGTGACGATATATATATAAAAGGAGGGTGAAAGCGTTCCCGACAGAGTGACAAAGGGAATAAGCCTTTTATAATTAGTAATATATATATATATATATATACTGCTGTGAAAGATGTACAGATTTTGATCTTTGTTTATATTCATATTTAATGGAGAATGTACTAATCTCTAGTCCTGTGAATTATAAGTGTTACAGCACAAATATACGTGTCTTTAATACTGGTTTATATATATACATTGCTGTGAAATGTAAGGGCAATTCTGGGCTACACATAATAGTAAAAAAAAGAAGGAAATATCAAATATTGTAGAATATATACATAATGTTGAAGAAAGAAATGAGTCTTCAATCTTGGAGTGTATTATACATGCTAGTGAAGAAATAAACAGGTCTTTAATCCTGGAGTTTATATACATAATATTGAAGGAAGAAACAGGTCCTTCATCCTGTAGCATGTATACCCAATACTGCACAAATATACAGGTCTTTAATCCTGGAGATCATACACAGGTCTTTAATACTGTAGTATATATACGTAGCTTCAGAAACAGGTCTTTAATGAAGGAATTTATAACTGAGGAAGGAATCAGTTCCTTAATCCTGGAGGACATTTACATACTATATATGAAAGAAACAGGTGTTTAATCTAGCAATATCTATTTATACATACTACTGTACCATTTGACAGCAGATTGCAATCATTATATATAGCTGAGAATTTTAAATGAAAAATATACAAAGATTTCAAATATACCTTACTTAGACAAAGATAGTGGTATCAAACATTAGGACTGATATAATGAAAAGTAAAACCTATGCATCTCACAGTAGCATCTGTGTAACTTGTACATTTCTACAGCAACGCATTGATAAACCAGGGATAAACTTCCATGCATTCCACAGTAGGATTTATGTGTGTTTTACGCGGTATTAAAGGCTTGTTTTTTTCATCAGTAGTAGGATTAAAGGCCTGTTTATTTCTTCATTTCTATGTATATGCTCCAGGATTAAAGAGATGTTTGTTTTTCAGTAGTATGTATATTTGCTCAGTATTGTATTCATACACTCTAACATTAAGTGACTGTTTCCTTCTTCCGTAGTATGTGCCTATACCTCAAGATTAAAGACATGTTTATTTTTTCCAGGACTCACAGTAATCAGTGTTACTCAACAGTAAGTTATCTATAACCAGGACTCACGATCATTTGTTGAGTAACACTGACTGTTGTGACTCCTGGTTATAGATAATCTATTGTTGAGTAACACTGACTGTTGTGACTCCTGGTTATAGATAATCTATTGTTGAGTAACACGACTGTTGTGATTCCTGGTTATAGATAATCTATTGTTGAGTAACACTGACTGTTGTGACTCCTGGTTATAGATAATCTACTGTTGAGTAACACTGATTACTGTGAGTCCTGGCTATTGATAATCTATTGTTGAGTAACACCTGTTATTGTGACTCTCGGTTATAAATAATGTATTGTTGAGTAACACCTGTTATTGTGAGTCTTGGTTATAAATAATGTATTGTTGAGTAACACAAACGATCGTGACTCCTGATTATAGATAAATGTTACTGTTGAATAACGCTGATTAGGAGTCTTGATTTTACTTTAAAATGTATTGTAGAATCGGATCTGGTCCTTAGTTTTAAATATGCAATAGTGTTTGGGAGTATGTCCGATTTTGAGTCTTTTAATGTACACATATTGCTGGACTCTTCAGGTTTTCTGGTTTGATTATAGGCATGTGTTTTTGAACGCTTCAGTTTATAAGACGATATTATGCACATGCGTTGTCAAACACTTTCGGTTTTATCTTGATCATTCATACATGTTGTTGATCGTACCGATTATGACTATTGTTGAAGAGTTCAGTGTACCTTCTATTAAGTGAATAAACTTCTAGTGACGTAAGATTAGTCTCGAGTATAAATTATCGTTTTTTTCTTTAAATTTGATACCAAATATCGTGAGAACATTTCAGAAAGAAATAGAAACGGTTTTAATTTACACACTTTGTCACAATTGTTTCAAACTTATGTTAATACCCAAACCAGTGAAAGCGGATGCTATTAACTTCAGGTGCTTGTAGCCGACATAATGTTTAAAAGCTTTACTCTGTGCTTCATAATTATCGTAATGTTCGGGCCGAGCATGGTCTAGTCTTATCGTGCCAGACTATGAATCTAATGTTCGCGTTTCGTTAGCGCCAAAAATAAAGGTAGGTTAAATCAAAAAGAAAACTTTGCTTGTTAGTGAGCGTCTCATTACTATGTTAATTTTGTTTATTCATCTGTTTGTTTTAAGTAAATTATCACTGAATGACTCGTGCCACAGACGTTTTAACCAGTATTCAATGAGAAAGAAGGTGATTTAGATAAAATGAGAAAAGCAATGTTCCTGGTTTCACACTATTGGTTAAATTTATATTGCCTTAGGAATGAATGTCTAAATAGTTTGTTTGTTTCATAGTGTCACGACAAGCTACACGGAGTTTGTCTGCGCAAGTTTTAGCGCTAAGATTATTTTTCAGCTAGGTTTATATTATATCTGGGTTTGTTGTTATCAACTCCCTTCCCAAAGCAAAGAAGATTTCAAAAAGGAACAATAACGTAATATATAAGTGTTCCAAGTGTGTCATACATGTTGATATGATTGGATGAAAAATGTTTTTACCATTTATTGAATAGTTTCTTGTGTTTACATCATCAGTAATGTTCTGACATTACCAAGTTGTTACATGGTGCCCTCGGTTTTCTCGTGTTTATTCTGAAAAGATCTTGTGAATATGTTCTTCAATAGCATTACTAAAAAGTATTTAAAGGTTTAAGCAACCGTAGGTAACGTGATAAATGAAAAAAAGATTATGATTATTTTAAATGTGAGAATATTCGAAATTAACAAAAAATCAGTCTATACGAATGGGCATTCATATTAAATGGTCCGGGCGTGGTCTAGTAGTTAGTTGTGGATGTGAGGGTCCATGTTTTGCGTTTTGTTTCCACAAAACTGCGCTCCGCACTTTGGGCTGTTGTATAGTAAGTTGTAAGCTACCTCATGTGCTGATTTTTTCAACTGAGGGAGGTGTTAGGCTACTTATATGTTTCAGCAGTGGCATTGCTTCAGTGATGCTTTCAATGCATAGATCCAAGGTTGTAAATTAGAAATTGACACGAATTGCATACTTTGAATTAAGCGCATCTTCATTTTGCCATATGGCGTATTGTCTTTTGGACACTTTTCTTGCTCTCCTTACTTCTTCAAACTTTACTGGTATTTTTGAAGCCAGTTGTTCAGTTTCAATCCATAATTCAAATATTTCATCTGATCTTCGAGGCTCTAATTCAGATCTGTAGTCTTCAACCACTTCTGCTGCAGCACCAATGTTCATGCCACTTATAAGGGTGGCAGTCAAATGTACTAGGTTAGAGTAGCCCAGGAGTTGGCAGTGGGTGTTGTTGACTAGTTGTCTTCCCTCTAGTCTATAGTTCATAATTAGGGATGACTATCGCAGATTCCAGAAACAAACAAAATTTGAGATTTTAAATGTAAATATGACTAAGAAATATTGTTAAGTATTATTAAAGAGTAAACAAGACGCCGGCATTTTTTCCTTACTTATAAATTATTTTCCATGTTGTTATCAAAGAATGATTTATGATTCATGTGCTAATATTTCTCTGGAATTTACGAATACTATTTGAATAACTTCATAACTTGTAAGCTACGTGATTACACGAGTCATGGTAAAAGTTGAATTGATTTACTAAACGTCAAAGTTTACAACTTTTATGAACTCATCGTCGAACTGTTAACTGGAAGTCTAGATGCATTTAGAGTTTGATTATCTAATTAGAACATGAACACATCAGCCCGCTAGGCCTCAAATTACCGACTGATTTATATACGATTCACTATAGGTGGGTTCACATAGTATCATACTTAGAAATGTAATGTTTTTACTTATTACAACACTCGGTGTAAAGAATTAATAGTAAAATCGCTCATTTCTGTGTAAGATACATAGAAACCTCAACAGCCTTTAATGGGATTAACTCCAATATTGATGGTAATTTTGTTTAACTGTTTTTTTACTCATGAGTTATTAGTAACTCTTTAACAACTAAATTCATGGATCTACAAGTAATTTGGCACTGAAATAGTTTAGAGAAGTGTGTATAGATCTCGTCAGTAATTCTAGGGTTAAATTATCAACCAAAACTACTAAGATAATTGCGATATTTCGTCGGCATCTAATCTATCTAATCCGAGTTATTTTCTTGATTACGCTTTGCTCAGCATCCTAATATTCAATATAACTGCTAACGTTAAAAATCATAAGTTAAAAGTGCCTTTGAACACCACAGTTGATGTTTGTATAACAAGTCAATGAATCATTACACAAACATAGCGCATTGAGATGTTCACGCTATTTGTAAACCGGCGGCAGAAAAAGTAGTTCCATTTCCACTTCCTTGTCACTAGGTGCCAACTATAAAGAACGAGAAACAGCGAAATCGTCTGTATTACATCCTAAAAATTATGTTATAGTTCGATTGGCTTGTATCAGAATTAGCGTATGGTAAAATGGTTCATAACAGGAAATGAAAGTGATCTACAATTTCTATGAATTTTTCAGTTTGGTAAAAATTGTGTTTTTTTCCCCCGAAACTGTACGACTATACCATCAGTACTACATATCCTGGTTTATCAGTTAAAGAAGGCATACCATTACCAAGTGAATTATAAACAAGAGGGAATCCTCAATGGCCGCGGCTGTAATTAGATCTCAAATCGATCAAGAGATGGAGCAATGAGCTAATAGTTTGTACTTGAAAAATAATCTCAGAGCCATTCTATGTGCCGCTATGCCGCGGCTAAAAAAAAAAACAAAAAAAAACACCCTCCTCTTGATCTTTATAATAGTACATGAATAATATTGTCTAATGTAACACTCTTTTGTTTCTCTTTTCATGATGGATTAGTTTTTCTTCTGTTTTGATGGTATCATAATGTTAGATTTATGGCTAACATGGAGATTTCTTCTGTTTTGCTGGTATCATAATGTTAGATTTATGGCTGACATGGGTCTTTCTTCATTTTGCTGGTATGATAATGTTAGAGTTATGGCTGACACGGGTCTTTCTTCTGTTTTGTTGGTATCATAATGTTAGAGTTAATGTTGTCTTGGGTATTTCTTCATTTTGCTTATATTATAATGTTAGAGTTATGGTTGATATGAATCATTCTTCTTTTTTACTGGTACTATAATGTTAGAGTTACGGCTGAAATGGGTATTTCTCCTATTTTACTGGTACCATAATGCCGACATGGCCGACATGGGTCATTCTTCTTTTATACTGGTTTCAAAGTGTGACGTGCACTTTGTCCGGACGGACGCGAATTATAGACATTCGAATCCAAAGTCGAGAACGCTAACTGTTGGGCCACACCTGATTTATTAGGTGAACTACTTAACATATTTATACTTTTAATATTTCATAATACACTCCAAATACTTCATTATTGAAACATTCGTGCATTTTTAAGACTATTTTTTTCCACACACTTTGCGGTGCGCCAACCAAACTCAGTTGAAGAGTTGCTCTGAATTTCAATCGACAGGGTTGACGACCTTGACTGAGTCCGTCCTCTTAATGGTGATAACTGGGGGTTCTGTAGAATCAGTAATGGGACACGAGACTGCTTCCATGAGCACACGTTCTGTGAGGGAATGCTATTAGGCCCGAGGAATCAGGGCTCTCAGCAATACAAAAATAGACCGTCCTTTCTCGAGCAATACAAATGAATCTAGGTTAGGAGAACTAACGAAAAAATATGAATAGCACAGATATACTTGAAAGTAACACAAAAAAAATCCTTTGGAGCAGTTGTCAGTTGTTTCCCTAAGCTAGCAGTAGCTTTAAGACGTGGCAGATGATGTTTGGTAGCAAAAATATTACATTGCAATGTTTAAGTTTAAACGTATTATTTATAAAGTGTAGAAAGGAATTTGAAAGTTCTTGTTTGGTCTTTACAAATAACTATGAAGTGTTTCACTGTAACCAATCGTCATCACCACACGTATTTAATCTCTTTATTATGAATATAAACAACATGAATAGCTACGTTGTACGATAATTAGAATTAAACACAAGCTTAGTGAATGTGAGCAGCTCTGCAGAACGAGAAGTCAACCTAAGACAAAAAAACACTTTTCAAGTTCTATATTATTCAAACCAGTTAATCCTATAAATATAAGTCTCAGATATAGGTTGATAACACATTATTTTGTAGCTTTATTCATCTCATTTTGATATTAGTTATCTACCATCAATGTCGTTTCGTTCATATTGAAATATTACAACGAATTGAAAATTAAAAATTACTATTTATAAAATATAAGTGGAAAAAATAAAGTATCCTTCTAGAATCTGTTGATGTAATAAATCCTATGTCAAAATGTGCAGACAGGTGGCTGGTCATCAACATTAGCATCGCTTTAACACTGATAAGCAAAATTTATACAGATATTTCATTAAATATTTTGTCTACGATACAGGTTTCGATCACTAGTGCAACTAACAATCAAGTTACTTTACGAGTTTGTTGTTTGTTTTATCTCGCCACCCGGAAAGCCAGGACATCTGAGTTAACAGAAGTTTGGTATAGTTAAAATTCACTGTTTTCTCTAACAACCCGGAAAGCCAGGACATCTGGGTTAACAGAAGTTTGGTATAGTTAAAAATTCATTTCTCTAACAACCCGGAAAGCCAGGACATCTGGGTTAACAGAAGTTTGGTATAGTTAAAAATTCACTGTTTTCTCTAACAACCCGGAAAGCCAGGACATCTGAGTTAACAGAAGTTTGGTATAGTTAAAATTCACTGTTTTCTCTAACAACCCGGAAAGCCAGGACATCTGAGTTAACAGAAGTTTGGTATAGTTAATTTTCCAACCGGACTTACAGAACTCTTAAGCAGGAAAGCAGAAAGGAGAAAAAAAAGATGTTTCTTGACCACATTGTTATAAAACTTTAGATAAAGGACTCTTACACTCCAGATGTAAATATATTTGTTTTTTATTACTACCAACGTTTCGCTTTTACAGCTTCTTCAGGGTTAATACATACAAACTGTTTGATATTGAAGTATACGTTTCTTGACTGTTTGGATTGATGGAAAGAGTGGAAGAAGTCGATGGTGAATTTCGTTTATATATATAACCACTAAAAATTTTCGATGATTTAGTCTAGGTGAAAGTTATATTTTATTCATACATTTGGAAGACTTAGAATGTTGTAACAAAGTTGTTAAATATATAAACGTACTTACAACTTTATTCGCACTGCCTTCCCCCTGTAGTTCAACGCTAAACTAAGGACTTATAAAGCTAAAACTCGGGGTTAGAACTCTGAGATGAACACGTCACTGATAGCCCTTTGTGCAGCTTTATGCTCAACAACAATCAGACTTCCCGTCAAAAGTCAGAAATATATGTATGTGTATGTTTTTGGCGCAAAGCTGCCCAATGTGTTGTGTCCTCCTCAGGGATCGAACCTCGAGATGTTTTACCGTTATAAGACCTTGTTATGAGAGTTCTTGTTATCCTGAATATATTACAATGTCGGACAAAGATCAGTCCTTTGGTTATCTCACCAGGTGAGCGAAATGCTATCCTGAATAGAAGCTAGTGACCTAATAGTTCATTTAATCAGGTGAGCATAATGTTATCCTGGATAGAAGCTGGACATAATGATATCCTGGACAGAAGGTAGTGACGTAATAGAATATTTAACTAGGTGGGCGTAATACTATCCTGTACAGAAGATGGGCATAATGCTGTTCTGGACAGAAGCTAGTGACATTATAGATTATTTAACCAGGTGGACGTAATGCTATTCTGGACAGAAACTGAGTGTAATGCTATCCTGGACAAAAGCTATTGACGTTATATATGTTTAACCATGTGGGCGTAATGCTATCCTGGATAGAAGCTAGTGACATAATAGATTATTTAACCATGTGGGCGTAAAGCTATCCTGGAAAGAAGCTTGGTATAATGTTATCCTGGACAGAAGTTAGTGACATAATATATCATTTAACCAGGTGGTCGTAATGCTATTCTGTACAGAAGCTGGACATAATGCTATCCTGGAAAGAAGCTTGGTATAATGTTATCCTGGACAGAAAATGGTGACATACTAGATTATTTAACCAGGTGGGCGTAATGCTATCCTGGACAGAAGTTAGTGACATAATATATCATTTAACCAGGTGGTCGTAATGCTATTCTGTACAGAAGCTGGACATAATGCTATCCTGGAAAGAAGCTTGGTATAATGTTATCCTGGACAGAAGCTAGGCGTAATGCTATCCTAGACAGTGGCAAAGAGTACACAGTCCTAGTGAGTTGCTCCCAAAACTGACGTATATCTGAATTTGCACGAATGAATTGAAATTTTTTCCCCTCTGGAATGGCCAAATAATGGACTTTTTTATTTGGTCAAGTAATACAAATGCAAGAGAGTAATAGTACGGAATATGATAAGTTTTCTGTACAAGTAGCCTCCGTGGTTTTTGTAAGCTGTCACCTTCGGCACTGTTCCATGTTGATCATGACCCAGTTTGCGGCATACCGCGGTTTGGTTTAAAGGTTCGTCTGATGGAATACTGACGCACATTCGTGCCCTTGATTTAGGTTTGAGAAAATCCTTCTTGTGATTCGCCGTTTTTTAAAATGACGTCATAGTTTGACCCAAGGAAAGAGAGTGCCGGTATAAATGTAAAGACAAGACATGTTTTTAACTATTTGAACACAGTAGACCAAGTAACAAACGTGTAACAGAACACGAGCAGTTGTATAAATTTCGTTGTGATATTTACACCCGCCTGAAGCTGTTCTACAGGTATGGTCTTATGAAGATCATCAGCTGGAACGAGTGTAGCTACAATACAAGATGAAACAGGTAACGTTGGGTCTTCTATTTCTTATACAAATTAAACTTAAGTTATTTTTTTATAAACCAAAATCAGGAAGGTAGTTTGACTTTGGAAACATACAGCATTACCTTTATCTTAACAAGGTAGTTTGATTGTAGAAACATCCATCATTACCTTTATCTTAACAAGGTAGTTTAATTGTAGAAACTTCTAGCATTACCTTTACCTTAACAAGGTAGTTTAATTGTAGAAACATCCAGCATTACATTTACCTTAACAAGGTAATTTAACTGTAGAAATGTCTAGCATTACATTTATCTTAACAAGGTAGATTAATTGTAGAAACATCCAGCATTACATTTATCTTAACAAGGTAGATTAATTGTAGAAACATCCAGCATAACCTTTATCTTAACAAGGTAGTTTAATTGTAGAAACATCCAGCATTACATTTACCTTAACAAGGTAGTTTAATTGTAGAAATATCCATCATTACATTTAGTTAAACTACCTTGTTAATTGTAGAAATATCCAGCATTACATTTACCTTAACAAGGTAATTTAACAGTAGAAACATCCAGCATTACCTTTATCTCAACAAGGTGTTTTCACTGTAACAATGTCCAGCATTACATTTACCTTAACAAGGTAGTTTACTGTAAAAACTTCTAGCATTACATTTACCTTAACAAGGTAGTTTAATTGTAGAAACATCCAGCATTACATTTACCTTAACAAGGTAATTTAACTGTAGAAATGTCTAGCATTACATTTATCTTAACAAGGTAGATTAATTGTAGAAACATCCAGCATTACCTTTATCTTAACAAGGTAGTTTAATTGTAGAAACATCATGCATTACATTTACCTTAACAATGTAATTTAACTGTAGAAATGTCTAGCATTACATTTACCTCAACAAGGTGTTTTCACTGTAACAATGTCCAGCATTACATTTACCTTAATAAGGTAGTTTAATTGTAGAAACATCCAGCATTACCTTTATCCTAACAAGGTAGTTTAATTGTAGAACCATCCAGCATTACATTTACCTTAACAAGGTAATTTAACTGTAGAAACACCCAGCATTACATTTATCTTAACAAGGTAGTTTAATTGTAGAAACATCCAGCACTGCCTTTACCTTAACAAGGTAGATTAATTGTAGAAACATCCAGCATTACCCTTATATTAACAAGGTGGTTTAATTGTAGAAACATCCAGCATTACATTTACCTTAACAAGGTAATTTAACTGTAGAAACACCCAGCATTACATTTATCTTAACAAGGTTGTATGTTGCAGATACTTAAATAGGCTTCATGGGCATTGGAAAGGAAATATGTGCACGTGAGAGCTAAATTTCGAAATGAATTCAAGCTTGATAGAGTGGGCTTCAGCAGACAAAAACGAGGTTAAGGCATGCTTCACCGGAATAGTTTTACAGTTAGACTGGCAACTAGGGTCTATTTTGATGCAGTGAGTGTCAACTCAGGGGGAAAACAACAGGGAAATCAATGCGAAAGTAATCAGTTTAAAGATGAGCTTACATGTTTATACCTCTTTATTAGGAGACTGAATTGATTGAACACTGGGGGCCTGGTCCCCACCTGCTCCAACACCGCTTGTAGCAACATTACTTGAATGATATAATAATGTCAATATTTTTACTGTAGTTTTTAAATATTGGCCCTTTACTACAATTAGTTTACCATGGCCTGGTGGATAAGGCGCTCGACTCGCAATCTGAGGGTCGCGGGTTCGAATTCCAGTCCCACCAAACATGCTCGACGGTCCGCAAGGACTATGGGGTAAAAAAAAAAAACGTTTTGGGGGTAAATATAATCGGAATGAAATAACCTAAATTTAATGTATTCTTTTGGAACACACAACTTATTAAATTATTATTATTTGCTAAACAAAAACGTGGATAAATATAAATTATTTAGGAATAAATTATGTTTTAGTGAATCATTAAAACGGTGATGATGATAGTGTCTGTGTAGACAGCACGCTAAAGTCTCCGTGAAAAACATTTTTATAACAAAATACTGAAAATTATAATTTGTTCAACACCAAATTTCTATAGGCAGGTTGTCATTAAAATCCTCTTCATCAGCAAATAGTTTCGAATACATAGTCAAGAATTTTACTCTAAATTATAACACATAGGAACACAAGTTTGAAGATGTAGAACATAATAAAGTGAGTTAAATTTGTTCGTCAACTCAAGAGAGAGACTCCAAGGTTCAGGCATAACCATTCTTAATTTGGAACTGCTGACCAGAGGGAGAACAACCAGTCACAAGCGTCATACGTCTACTCGACTACAGCTGAGAGTGCCGGAGCATGTTCAGAGTAACACTGTAGGCTCGAACCTTGGCCTTGTCGATCAATAATCCGGCACTTTAACACCAGGTCACCTCAAGCTAAAACAGCATATCCAACACTACAGTATTGTTTTCACGTATCATTATTCTTTTCATTATACTTCCAAAACATTAAACTATTATAGCTCAATAAACACCCTAAAAGCCACAGACGTAATTTCTTATGTTCCTTACATTTTTTACCATATTAAATCACTCGTTAAGATTGAATTGCCCGATGGTATCATCAAAATAGGTTTGAATTTCAGTTTCGATTGAAAAATAGCTTATATTAAAAAAACACAATTTTGAACAGAGTATTAAACATTTATTTTACAAGTAAAGCTTGGAATGGTCTATTCTTTCATTGTGGGTGTGCTTGTGGGCCAGACTAATTTCAGAGAATTCCACTCCTCGTCAGTGACCCTGGACACGACCACCGAATGAAACTTCAGACCAAATCAAGCCTTTATAGTCGTGAGGTATCGAAAATCGAAATGGTGTATTTAAGTGTTTTACACTCACAAAAACAAACCTATCATTCTATAGGTATTAGAAGAACTTTCAGCATTCCGCCACAATTTAGTTCTTCGTATTTTTAGCAGTAATTAGGCAGCTGATACATAGTTGAAGAGAGTTGTTTAAACATTTGTTTAACAACAAGTAAAAGCTTGGAATGATAGGTTTCTTTTTTGTGTGTGTAAAACACTTAAAAACACTATTTTGAAACAAACAATTTACTTTTAGGTGGCTAATTCGTTTTAAAACTGATACTTTCCTTAGATCTAATTATATTTATCAAATATTGTATTTTATGGCTCTTTAAGGGACATGCCATGATTAATAGCAAACTTTGACTCAGTACAACTGTCTGCACTTCTGGGTGTAGAATAGCCATAGCTCATGGTAAAAGGGACCATTCTTATATCTGTCTTAGAAAATTGTATCATTTGTAAATTGTGCTTCCTTCTTATGATGAAGACAGGACCGAAATATGTGGTAAGACCGCAATTAGAGATATTGTATCTTTATTTATTGTTAAAGATTCTAGAAACAAGCACGATTTGTCTTTCAACATATACTTCCATTCCGGGATTAGTACTAACACGACCATCTTTATCTATTATATATAAACTTGCACATCAAAGGAATTTCAACAACGGTTACTGTTTATTGTTAGGGAATTAAGTATTCGTTATGATTAAACATTGTTTAAATTATTGTTAAAGATTCTTGAAACAAGCACGATTTGTCTTTCAACATATACTTCCATTCCGGGATTAGTACTAACACGACCATCTTTATCTATTATATATAAACTTGCACATCAAAGGAATTTCAACAACGGTTACTGTTTATTGTTAGGGAATTAAGTATTCGTTATGATTAAACATTGGATGAAGAATGTTGTTGTTTTCTTAGTGCAAAGGTACACAATGGGCTATCTGCACTCTGTCCGCCGCGGAGAATCAAGGGAATTTCAAAAATTATTATTGTTTTACTGTTAGAGACTGCGCACTGGCTGTGGTTAAACACGTGATGTAGGACATCGGGGGAATTTCAACAATTATTATTGTATTATTGTTAGAGACTGCGTACTGGCTGTGGTTAAACACGTGATGTAGGACATCGGGGGAATTTCAACAATTATTATTGTATTATTGTTGTTAGAGACTACGTACTCACTGTGGTTAAACACGTGATGTAGGATGTGGCAGAAGAAAGATCAACAAACTACACACTCGTGCATCAAAGGATTCAGAGAGCTAGTAGGATTAATGCCATTTCCCTGAGCTGAAGATGTTGTAAAATATTTCATATATATATTTATATTATTTTAGTGAACCGTAAAGAATTCGTGTATTTATTATAAAAATGATATAAAATATCAAATTTAAACCTTATCTTATTATCAAAATAGCTAAACACAATGCAGTGTTTATGTTTTGAACTACCTGATTGTTTTAACTTTCGACTAGGACAAATGTCTGAAATTTTCTATTGTTAATTTGTCTGTTTGTGTTTTGAATTGGCATATTAGTTTGCTTTCTGATAAATATAAGTCAAGCATGATGACATGTTTGTTTGTAGTTAAGCCCAAAGCTACACAAAGGGCTATCTGTGCTCTGCCCACAACGGGTAACGAAACCCTGTTTCTAGCGTTGTAAGTCCATTGGGGGGCACCATGATGACATAAGAGAGAAAGACGTACAGTAAAGAATATGCGTATTAAATGAAATATTGATATACACGTGCTTGTAAATTTGCCCCCAAAAAGACGATATTGTAATTTAAAAATAGAATTTGCATATATAAAGTTGTCTTAACACAATTTTTTAGGAGTCAGCTATTTATTACCTTTACGTCCTGCGCGTTCAAATACATATAAACAAATATATATGTTGCAAAACAGCAAAAACTATAATTTAAACTACACAATATCTTGCAAAATGCTTACTATAAATTTGTCAAGCGCATGAACCCAGCATAGCAAGTAGAAACAACACTGCCATACGTGTCATACTTCTACAGTTTTCTACGGTGGGGCGTGGTATTAAAAAAATTGAGAAACGCTGTTTAAGATAATGTTCGTAACAATAACGTTATTAACGTGACATTTTTGAAGCTGCTCCTGTTCCTTTATCATATTTTTAGCACATTATTTGTCATGATATTTGATTGACCCTTTCACTAGAATTCAAATATTTGAGTATTTTAGTAAATAAGGTAGTATTGATTTTATAATGTTCGTACCCAAAGGAATGTATTGAAAAAAGTTTGAATTTTCATTCTATATTTTTCAGCTAGCAACGTACATCTTAGTCGCTGTGACAATTTGGTCACAGCAGTTGGGAACAGCAGATGGTGCTAAACTTCGAAAAAAGAGGCAATTGAATGATGTACAAATTATGTATGGTGGTTGGACTCCAATCCTTCCAGGACATCCGTTTTATTTCCACAGAACTAAACATTTCAAGTTCAATGTTGGACATGAAGATGGAGTTCTACAAGGGGATGTACATGAAGATCTCTATGATCACCAAGAAGGCATTTTAGGAGGGGCCCATGGTGGCCTTAACTTACCTGAAAATCCACCCGAAAGCTCTGGAGGATCCGATGCATCTATCAGTGGATATACAGAAGAAAAACGGAACAAAGGTTACGAATTACATAATGTGATACAACAAAAGGCACCTTATACTGAAGTTACGATTTCAACTGCAGAGACCTATGCTGATAATGGGCATAAAGAAGATCTCAACTTGAACCGAGGACTAGGAGAGCATGGCTATAACTCATTCTACATTCCTCCAAAGCATACTCCCCATAAGAATCCGAAAGATATTTTTAAATATTATCCACCTACAGTGACTCTGTCTTCCTTCAAATCACAGAAGCCAACACCACTTTATACGGATAGCCCAAAAAGACTGCCAAAGTTACAGGGATATGGACCACTAAAATTTACTGATCGAGGAAAAAGAGGCAATTTTCAGCTTCAGCCACTTGATATAATACCAAAATTCGCCCTTTTACCAGATATTCATGCACCACATAAAACACCCAAACTCAATGGTCCTCTAAATCCACAAAAACTTAATGGACCACCTCCACTACCATTTTTAAATGTTTATGGTAAAGGAGTTAATGCTGAGAGTCTTTCATTTGACATAGTAAACCCATCTCATCTTCTACCATCAAAACCTCACGGTCATTCTCCTCTTCCAGTAAAACTTCCCAGACCCTTTTCTCCACTACCACAAGACCATGGAAAGGAAGTTAATATTGAATACACCCCTCTTGATATTGTAGATTTTCCTCTTCGTCCACCACCAAAATCTTTAGGTCGTCCAGGGCCTCTACTAAAGCCTCACAGATTCCCTTCTGCACCACCGCAAGGCAATGGAAAGGAATTTAATATTGAATATATCCCTCTTGATATTGTAGATTCTCCACCTCTACCACCACCAAAACCTCAAGATTTTCCTCCTCCTGTATTGAAGCCTCATGGATTCCCTTCTGCACCACCACATGGCAATGGAAAGGAAGGTAATATTGAATACACCTCTCTTGATATTGTAGATTTTCCTCCTCGTCCACCACCAAAATCTTTAGGTCGTCCAGGGCCTCTACTAAAGCCTCACAGATTCCCTTCTGCACCACCACAAGGCAATGGAAAGGAATTTAATATTGAATATATCCCTCTTGATATTGTAGATTCTTCTCCTCTACCACCACCAAAACCTCAAGGTCCTCCTCCTCCTGTACTGAAGCCTCACAAATTCCCTTCTGCACCACCACATGGCAATGGAAAGGAAGTGAATATTGACGCTGTTCCTTTCCATATAATAAACCCTCCTTCTTTTCTGCCACTAAAATCTCACAGTCCTCCTCCTTCCCTCCAACTGGAGCATCAAGGATCCCTTTCTCCCCTACCACAAAGTTATGAAAAAAAAGTAAATGTTGAGTATGTTCCTATCGAGATTATAGAACATAATACACCTTCAGCACTAAAACCGAATGGCCCTAACTTACCTCCAAAAGTCCACAGTCCTCCTTCTCCACTATCCGATGGTTATGAAAAAGGAACTGATATTGAATATGTTCCAATTGATATTGTACAGCCTCAAATTTCCCTTCCACCTTCAAACAGTCATAGTCCACCTCCTCCTCAACTAAAATCTCACGGATTACCTTTTCTACAGCAACAGCAGCAACATAGCTATGAAAAAAAAGTTAATATTGAATACGTCCCTATTGAGATTACAGAGCCCAATCCACCTTCACCTTCAAAACCTGATAGTCCTCTTTTACCTCCAGAAGCCTATAGGCCTCTTCCTCCATCATCCAATGCTTATAAAAAAGTAACTGATATTGACTATGTTCCAGTTAATATTGTACAGCCTGAGATTCCTCTTCAATCATCAGAACCTCATGGTTCTCATCCTCCTCCTTCTCCACAATCATCATTAAATGGCTATAGAAAAGTTGTTAATATTGAAAATGCTCCAATTGGTGAAAAATTTCACACATTGCTCCCACCAAAATATTATGAATTTCCTGCTTCTTTACCATCACCTCAGAGCTACAGCAAAAATATAAATGTTGAAAACGTGCCATTTGATGTAATAGACAGTCCTTCACCGCCACTAACGTCTTATGGTTCTCCTCCTGTTCCTCTGCCAAAACCTAATGGCAGTGGGCAAAAAGTGACTTTCGAATACTCATCAGGTGAGATAATAGAAAACCCCCCAACAATTACAAAGCCTCATAGTTTTCTTCTTCTTCCTCAGCCAAAACCTCGTGGTTATGGTCAAGAAGTGCACGTTGATATAATAGAACGTCCTCCTTCAAGTCCAATACTTCATGGCGATAGTAAACAAGCTATTATTCCACCCACAATACATAAAGGCTACACTAAAGAAGCAATTAATGTGGTAGAGCCTCCCCAACTTTTACCAAAACCTCAGGTGCGACCAACTACTCCGCTACATACCTATGTAAAGGAAGAAGACGTTGAATATGAACCAAATGATGTAATAGCACCTTTAGCCTCTCCAAAATCTCCTGGACAAATCTCCTTTGTAAAAGAGGTAGATGTTGAATATGTACCTGTTGATGTAAAACAACCACCCCAACCTCCCCCACATTCTCTTGTAAAAGAAGTAGATGTTGAATATGCACCTATTGAAGTAATAGAGCCCCCACAATCTCCACCTATACCTCATAGACCACCACCCCCTCCAAACCAACATAGTCCTCCACCACAGTCCTATGTGAAAGAAGTAGATGTTGAATATGTACCTGTTGATATAAAACAACCACCCCAACCTCCCCCACATTCTTTTGTAAAAGAGGCAGATGTTGAATATGCACCTATTGAAGTAATAGAGACCCCACAATATCCACGTATACCTCATAGACCACCACCCCCTCCAAACTATCATAGTCCTCCACCACAGTCCTATGTGAAAGAAGTAGATGTTGAATATGCACCTGTTGATGTAAAAGAGCCACCCCAACCTCCAACACTTCGCCCAGATCACCACAGTCTTCCTCCACCTTCTCCACCACAGACTTTTGTAAGAGAAGTAGATGTTGAATATGCACCTATTGACGTAATAGAGCCCCCACAATCTCCACCTATTCCTCATAGACCACCTCCCCCTCCAAACCATCATAGTCCTCCACCACAGTCCTATGTAAAAGAAGTAGATGTTGAATATGTACCTGTTGACGTACAAGACAATCCTCCAACCCCACCACAACCTTTCAGATCACCAAAACCACTAAGCGAGGGAGACACTAAATATGCACCTGTTGATGAACATTCAGACAATTTTAAACCACATGACTATAGGAAAGAGATAAATGTTGAATACTTCCCTACTGATGTTATAGAGTCGCCCCATTCAAAAATAACATTGCCCAGAGGTTATGGAAAAGACGATAGCATTGAGCTTGTTACATTGAACGATGCCCCAGTGAGCTATGGAAATAATTTGAAATCAGGGCCAGTTCAAGACTTCGTTTATGATCAAGCACATGATAGAAATATTGGGTCAATAACTTTTGACTTAATAGAATCTCAACCTGTAGAAAAAGAGCAGTTAGGGGTGATGGTGGCAGTGAATGGCCATTATCCAAACAAAGAAAGTGGAAAGGGCACTTCCGAGCTTTATCATGCGTACTATGCACCAAGAGACCATATACCACCACCTGGTTACATTCGGCTGACCATTGAAGAATTCAAGAAAAGGTTTAAGGATGCAAATATACAACATTTGGATTCTACCCAACATCCTTTTGGAGCGGAAGGCTCACAGATATCCGAGATAATTGCAAAAAATAGCAGTCAATTAATAAATAAAAATAATCATACTAAGAAAGCACTTAAAAGTCAAAATGACTATTACGAACCAGTTCTGAAAGACAGTGACTCTTCATCCAGTGCAGTTGTGTCTGAACAAAAATTCACCGAGAATAGTGCGGAAACGCAAGATAAAAATGAAAAAGAGTTAGTATCAAAATTTGCTGAGGACTCTGAATCAGACATTTTAGAACTCGAGCTTAAACCAGGTCAGAGTATTGAAGAACGACTTGCAGAGCTAGGCACAGTTAACATAGATGGCGTAGAAATTAATGTTTCTGAATTAATAGAAGGAGACGGATACGAAGTGGTTGATTACAAGGTTGACAACCAAGCCACTACTTCACTGTCAGAACTATCTGAGGCTGAAACAGAAGAAGAAAAATCTTCAACTCAACAATATTCTGAGAAAAGAGACAGCCCTGGGCTCGGGAAAGAAGAAAAGGAAGATATCAGTGATGTAGATGGTCTCTCTGATGCCAAAACTCTTCAAAGAAAAGAAACATTACATGACAAAGTTAAACCTGACATTCCGAATCTTTTTGGTTACCGAATAAAGCAACCAGAACTAAATTTTTAACTAACATAAGAACAATTTTACCTCTGTTGTGATGATTTAAGTCATGAAAACGTCGGACGATATGCGGTGTATCAAGTCCAAAAGGAAGTTATGTGTACAAAATGTGTAATATACCTACCATGGTTCTTCTCTTTAAACTGTAAAAAACATATATCATTAACATTCCCTACTCATACCCTCATAACATATATATGTGTGTGTAAAATAAAATTTACCTGATGTTTTTCTATGTTTGTCCCAGATTATAACTCATAAGTATTTTAAACGTTAAGACTATTGTAAATTAAATACTGGAAATTGTTTCAGAATGCGTCTTTGAGCAACCTCCATTTTCTCATTACGTTTTTATTTTCACATAAGACAAGCATGGAGAACAAATTATCGAAACTAGAAGTTTTTATTGTAGCTTTAAAGGTTTACTACGTATAGTCGATAATAATGAAGTTTATTGAAGCGATGATAATTATGGTAATGAAAACAGAATTACGTTTTCATTTATCAAACAAACGAATTAACTTCGTTTATTACAGACTTGTTTTTAATATGAGATAGATGTAATACAAAATGTGAAAACTGGAGGGATTTTAGAACATATTTTTAAGTTACCTCACGTGCACTTAACAGCAGGTCTGTTACTTGTTCTTTCTGTGTGTGAATGGTAATAATTTCATAGGCGCCGACTCCGTGGGTGAAAAACTATTCGGTGAGAAAAGTCCTGATTGTTTTTAAGTAAAGCAAAGACAAAATAAAAAAATACTATTCAATTTTTTTTATACTCGTACTTGTAACTAACTTGTAACTTGTAACTCACTCCGTGAGTGCTTAAACAAGTCTCAGTCAGAAAGCCACAAGATATAAGCGTAACACCTTAGCAGGATAGTGAAAGCTAGTGTCTTGTCGATAGATTTAAGCATAACACCTTAGCAGGATAGTGAAAGCTAGTGTCTTGTCGATTGATTTAAGCATAACACCTTAGCAGGATAGTGAAAGCTAGTCTCCTGTCGATAGATTTAAGCATAACACCTTTGCTTGCATGGTCAACTCCCCCACGCGCGAGTGTTCACACTTGGGTAATCACCAAAAGAAATAAAAAGTCAGTGCCTATGAAAGTAGTAACTTATGATCCTACTATGAAAGTAGTAACTTATGATCCTACTATGAAAGTAGTAACTTATGATCCTACTATGAAAGTAGTAACTTATGATCCTACTATGAAAGTAGTAACTTATGATCCTACTATGAAAGTAGTAACTTATGATCCTACTATGAAAGTAGTAACTTATGATCCTACTATGAAAGTATGAAACTCAATGTATATTCGTTTGTTTATGTGAGATATATGTAATAACCAATAATAACAGAGTGATAAAATAACTTGAAAATTTGCAGCTTGATTTCTTGTTTGAAGTGCTCGGAGAGACGAGTTCAACACAAACTGTAGCAATGACAAAAACACAATTATAATCTCCTAAAAGATCATCAAAAACAGATTCATAAGCTTCGAAAAATTCATCAAGAACAGAATCATATGTAATATCATTATTTCTAAACTTTTCTTGTTCTTCATCAGTTAAATAATCCATTTTCTTTTTTTTAAATTAAATAACTTTTCTATTTCTTCAACTTCTCCTTTAAGCATTTTCATGAATTTAGTTTTTGCATTGGGTTCTCTAAAAACTATAGGATCTTTATAATGTTCACGAACATACCTGATATAATAACAAAAAACTCATTGGTTCATGTTTTTGATAAGCATTTGTATAATACTCAGACGGATTTATATTACAATTATCAATCTTTCTTGTTAAGCATTCAAAATTAACATATATAACAAAATAACTCTTAGCGAATAATTTATATTCTTAAATCTTATAACTGAATCCCTCGCAGCTTCCTTTATTTTACAGTTTTTGCCATGTTTTTTCAATTTGACTTCTGAAAACAAATACTGCGGATTTATGCTTTATTACTTGGATTTTAATTAATCTGAGTTTTTGATAAGACAAAAATGCGCATTCATTTTATTTTTTACTTTAAAAATGCCGCTCTTGTTTATTTGTAGTTACACTTAAAGCACAGATAATACATTATTTATTATAACTGTAGACATTTACTAATACATCCATATTGTTTTGAAATTTTGGAATACCTTTATAGCAATAGGGGGAATCAATTCCTTTAAATTCCTTATAATATATTTTAGTTTTTCTGACTTATTATAATTACTGACTCGTTCTGAATTGTGATATTTTCTACGTATTGGATGCAGATATGCTGATATACAATACATAAAACATTCTTAATCTCCATTTTAATATAGATTTTTATCTTTTTAGGCAATTCAATATATGATGAGTCTCTTAAAGGGCTATATTTATTGATTCCAAATTCTAAACTGTCTATTCTTTCTATAACCCGTTCAGATCATCTTGCTTCAAAGTGAGTCACATCTGTTGACAGTTTGTTAACAGCACCTCTATAATACTCTTCCAGATTAGAAGGCCTCAGAATAATTTTATTTTCAGTTTCGAATGAAACTTCTTCTGTTTCTTCTCACTTTCTATAAACACATTACAATTTAAAGTTAATTTTAAAATTATTTTCATGTCTTAACTCATCAATTTCACAAAGAACGATATTTTCTGTATTGAATAAAAAATCTTGAGCATCTGTATAATTATTATCATTATTTATTGAATAAATTTCCAAACGCTCTTCATAGGCTGTCTCTATTTCTTGAATAACTTCATTTTTATCCAAACCTCTCTTATGCTCTTTACTTTCAATACTTTCGTATTTTATTTGTTTCTTTCTAGGTTTCTTTGGTTTCACAAATAGATCTTCATTAAGACTGTAATCTCTAACAGATATTAAATCATCTTTTTAAAGTTTAAAATAATGATTATATCCTTTTCGTTTAATAAAATATTTCAATCACATTAAGGTTTTAGAGCAAAGTGTTTACTCCATTTATTATACATCAAATTTATTATGAAACATTTATATTTATACAGTCCTATTTTTTCTGTTTTTGTTATTCAAGAAATGGTTTAAAACTTCATATTTCACATTTTCATATTTACTTTTATTATAATAATCAAAAACAAATTCTTTACATTCAAAATTATAACCATCACCATTATGTTCTGTTTTATAAAATTCATCATTCTTTGCATGTATAACATTTTTTAATTTTGTTTAATTTCTTTCTATGAATAGTTTTCTTTATGTTTTTCCAAATGTGTTTTAACAACTTTTAATCCAAATACACATTTTACTTTTTCATATTTTTTAGCTTTGGTTTGATGATAACAATCGCTAACACATTGCTTACACCAGGTTCTAAGACCACCTTTGGTTATATTATTTTTATTAAATTCGTTGAGGGGGGTTTTCAATTTCACAAACAATACACCTTTTTGTTTTCACCCATTTATTAGCAAAAAGGTTCTATATTAATGAATAATAAAATCAATAATTGTAATGATCATGAGCAAGTTTTGAAATACTTGAAAGCAGTGTTGATGAAAGTCATTATGAGACACGCAGAATTAAAGAATACGAAATAACCCCAGAGTTGTTATACATATATGTCAAAGATGGGCAGCTGGTGATAATAATATATGTTATCATTGTAATAACCTAAGGAAGAAACCTTATTGTAAAGTAATCAAGAGAATGAATACTTTAATAAGTTAATAAAAATACCATCGATAAGAGACATACTTCACCAGTTTCTTATTTTTAACAATAATAAAGAAAACATATAAAATGTTTATATTTTGTTAAAAAGATGTGTTACTATTTACAAGTTGAAAATGATATAAAAGAAGTTAAATCGATTAAAAACATACAAAAGTTTAAACAACGTGGAAAAATTTATTTAATATTATGAGAAGTTAAAACCTATAGAATGCTATGATGGTTATAAAACATTGTACTTGGATCCATTAACTGGAAAAAAATCATACATTCATAGTGGCCCCCTTTACCACACGCAGCCACATTCAATACTAATTACTTCTTACAAAAAAGTAGGTCTATATTAATAAAAAGGTTTCTAATCCTAAAATGAAAGACTTTTGGATATTAAAACCAATTCTTTAATTTTTAATGTTAAATCTGTATACTTCATAAGTATTTTATAATAATATAAAATTGTTAGTTCTGACAATGTTGATGATAAAAATAAACAAATGTTAAAACAAATGTAAGGGATAAGACAGAGACTTACCCCTTTAACATTATCTTCATTAATGAGAGTGGGTTGTAAATATCAATATTTAGATAAAAAATTCACGTAGTAGAAAAATTTATTGACTGGGTTACATCTAAAGTATTAGCATAAATTGGAAAGATAGATGAATATAAACTTGAACAAAAATATTGAACTCAGATTGAACATTTAGATAAACAGCCTCTTAGTAAGGATATTATAATTAGAAGTTTAATCAAAAATAATGATAAAAAAGTTAACGAAATAGAAAAGATAAACCCTCATGTAGTTATACCATCTAATTTGAATAAGTTACACAAAGTTATCATAATTAAAAGTAATCATTTATGGGAATATCCTTAATTTGTTATCAGAATCCGAAATTTTCATGTTAATTCAACAGTGAAAGAATTATTTGAAGAGTAACCAGAGATGGAAATCATTTTGGGAATTCCTTATGACTATAAAAAGTAACAATCTGTACAATAGAATGAAAAAAATAATTATCTATAAAATATCATGGAAACCATTTCAAAATCGATTTAAGAGAAGAATAATTAATGACGAAAATATTAGAAGTAAAAATATACAAATGTTAAAAGCCTGAAACAGGGGCTCTTAAACAATATTTGCAATATAAGCCCAAGAATAAAATTCAACAGGATATCCTAACCATTTTATAAATACTTTATGATCTTTTTTCTAATATTTTTTAAATGTTATAAACTTCATCTTTCTTTTAATATTTGACTAATTCTTGTTCATAGAAACTTCCTTCAATTACTTCATAATTTAAATATTTAACTTTATAAGATATATAATCTGTTTGCAAAATTTCAATTATAACAAATATTTCCTCTCTAAAGTTTGGGAGGTATTCTTTCTTGCATGGTCCTTTATAGTTTAAAAATCTAACCTTATCACAAACTATATATCTAGCAGTAGGAATACTTTTTACATTATATAGATTATTAAATACTTGACTTTCTTTTTCTTTTTTACTTAGTCCAACTGGAGTCATCTTAATTGATCTAGGATATGAATTATTATAATATTTCATTAATTTATCTAAAACATCAGCCCATTTCCTTGTATTATAAGCAATAAAATATTTAGCTATTTTATTTTTCAAAGTTCTTTTAAATTTTTCAACCATCTGAGCTTTAACATTGTTTTCAGTTGTAAACTAGTGAACATTCTAGTCATTAAATATCTTCTGAGTATTTTTATGAATTAGTATTCTTCCTTTATCAATTTGAAATTTTGTGGTTTCCTCTCTTTGAAAATTTCTTTGATTGCCTTTTTTATTTTTTCTCCCGTTTCTACTTTGACTGGAACAGCCCTGACATACTTTGCTTCTTCTTCTTTTCCCAAACGCTTTCAATCGACCGCCATTCCTTCATTTCTCGGCGGATTGACTTATTTGAAACTTGGTAGGTTATACTTTGCTCCAATACACCCAGACACCTTTCTAAGGACTTTATGGGGTCAGAAGTTAAATAACCAAAATATATATATTTTGGGTTTCTGTGTGATCATATTTACAGCAATCAAGATGAATATTGGTGAAAATATCAGTTTTCATACACCCAACACAAATCAGAATACGCACGTTGGATTTGCCCATTTTGAGTCTTTTTAAAGAGGTCAGAGCCCACAAAGAAGTATAACTTTGGGGTTTTGGTCAATTACTCGGCCATATTTTAACCAATTTACATAAGATTTGGTAGAAAGATACTTTTCTACACGTCCCACACACATACGTACACAAATGTGGGATATGCCCATTTTTGGTCATTTTAGGGGTCAAAAGGTCACAAAAGCATAATTTTAGGGGTTTTTGTTCATTACTTGGCCATATTTTGGCCAATTTACTTGGGATTTAGTACAAAGATACTCTAAGCATTTCCCAAACATGCATGTTTTTTGCTCCATTTTTCAGCAAAGAAAGCACAGTTTGGGGTTTTCCTGAACTATTCATGTGTATGTCAAACAACGTACAATGGATTTGGTACAAATATACCATCTTGCTCGTCCTAAGCAGTGACACAGACAGTTCTCGATTTTTCTGGTGTCAAAACTGGTCATATTGGGGTTGTGTGGTGGCGACATGTTGCATTCACCCGAAAATGTTGGCCTCTTTAATTAATTTTATAATTCCTCTAGCAATTCTTTCACTTAATGTTGTATCTTGAATATCATTAATATCTTCTATCAATTCTTGATCAGCTAAATGTATATCAGCTGTAGCTTTTGATCTATAAGCAATATTATGTTTCTTACATGCTTTATCCACTCTATTAATACCAGGATCACCACTAGTAAGACGTTTTTGAAATTTAGTGAAGGGTCCACAGTACTGAAATTCAGCTAAATGAATTTCGGGAAGATTAAATTTATCCTGCATCTAACCAACCACATCACCTTCTTTTTGTTTGTTTCTCATTTATATCCATTTAATTTTGCATGTTTGGTGTACTTCTCTCTTGGCAAGTATTTTAATGTTTGTATGAAATCTTTCTCTTTTAAGTTAATTTTCTCTTCAGTAATCTCTTGACATTTAAATAAATTTAACATTTCTTTGTAAAAGTTATAAGACCTTATATATTCTTCTTTTCTATTAGATATGTTTATATATTTATCAATTACTTCAATGACACTGGCTCCTAGATTTAATGCTGCTAAAGGAAAAATAACAAACGCTGCTAGGCCAGAACACCGACGAAAACTTTATGACTTATCTTATTTACTATATTCGTATCAGATTAGAATTTATAACTTTTCCGATATACAAAATATTTTCTTCTCTAAATACCTCTTTATCATTTATAATGAAATGGAATTCCTTCTATAGCTCATTTCCAGAGATTTAAGATCTAACACTAATAAGTGATGTTCTTTTTTAACATCTTGTTCATATATTAACTCAAATTCTTTAACATTCATAGATCCATGAAAAAGATGAAATAATTATAATTCCTTCTGATATCGATTGTAGTTGAATAGTAAGACTGTGATAAATAAACTACT
Source organism: Limulus polyphemus (assembly GCF_000517525.1). Classification (NCBI taxonomy): domain Eukaryota; kingdom Metazoa; phylum Arthropoda; class Merostomata; order Xiphosura; family Limulidae; genus Limulus; species Limulus polyphemus. The sequence continues at coordinate 228,636 of NW_013667495.1, forward strand.
TATGTATTTTTCTTTCTTTTTCTGATAAAAGTAAACTAATTTTTCTTATTTCTTTTCAGTTATATAGCCATAAAAAACAACCAGATTTTTGTTAATTGAATCTAAGCTATCAACATCTGTCATAAAGTATTAGAATATAACGTTTCTTTCTTAAACTTTTATATAATTTTACAATTTTTTTTCTTATTCTCATTTCTGATAGATTGTAAGATATCTTCGTCTGCTTCGTTAAACATTGTAAAGTTCATTTTTAATTTTTCATTCTTAGTTTCTTCTAAATCTTTCACACATAAATATAGATTATCGTAATTTAATTGATCATAGATTAAGATTAACAATAAATTTGTTCTCCCACAACCAAATGGACCAACGATTAATAGTCTAAATGGATGTCTAGATAGTAAAGTATATTGATGAGGATCTCTAAACTCTTCTGGCTCTTTATAATCTTTAATCTTTATCATTTATTGAACAATAATTTTAACCATAAATTAGATACTTTTAATTATAAACTTAACTAGAAGTAAGATACCTTAATCATAACTTAACTATAAATTAGATACTTTTAAATATAAGTTTAACTATTAGTTAGATAATTTTAATCCTAAATAGATGATCAGTGAATAAGATAAAAAATACACAAAGTCCTTAAAAGGACTGTCAAAATTAAACAAAGAAATTAGAAATAAGAATAAAGCTCAAGCTACAGGTAAAATACAATATGAAGAATCAAATACAGAATTTCATAGACCAGTTATTCAAAAATTAGAATCTCAAGCTATTCCTCAAGAAAAAGTTCAAGAAAGGAGAATAGAATTAAAAGCAACATCACAATACAATACCACAATTCGAGCCTCAGTTGGAATCAACAGCTATCGAAGAACCAAAACATATAGGATTGATGTAGATGAAGGATTAAATGTTATAATTTTAAAAGATCCAGATGTTCTATTAACATTCGAATTAATTAATAAGCCTGATTTAATTGAAGAAATGATTGAAAAAGCAGGAAGAGTAAATTGGGGGGGGGGGTTAAAAAGTAAGCAAATGCTAAAATGGAAAAATTAGAATGAAAAAGAAATAAATATCCAGAAAGAAGAGAATCGTTTGGAATAGAGAAAAATGTATTAGAAGAAAAATAAATTTAAATGAAGAGGCAATAAGTTATATACTGAAAAATTAAAGGTCTTGAGAGGTACGTCTAAAGTAGTGAAAGATTAGTCAACCAATCAGAGAATCTAACTGATGAGTTAATAGCAATAAACAAAAATTATATGACCATATTGTTGAATTATTAAATGTAGTATTTAAAGAAGGAGGGATAATAAGGTCGAAGAATATTACAGAAGATATTTTTATGTATAATAACTAAGTTATATTACAGCGAGCATATATTTGAGTGATGGGAAAAAGATAAATTAAAAGCAGCATATCACAAGCAAGAAACCATTTCAGTTCAAACAGATAAATTTAAAAAGGCTAATCATCAAATGTTTTTAACAACAACTCAAACTGATTAATGATAGAACGAAGATCACAATATCAAAATTACAATTAAAACAAAATGGAAGCTTTTTACCGTTTGTGATCCCTTTATTAACAACTCTTGCGAGTGGTGCAGCTGGTGGGTGTAAAAAAAAACGAAATTGGGAAAGGAATAATTCCAAATTGAGAAGTACCGTGCTGAGTAATGAAAATATAGAGT
>NW_013667495.1:230831-236043 GCF_000517525.1 Limulus polyphemus
AAAAAACTCAAAAATAAAAAGATGTTTATCCTATTGATATATTACCTAAGAAGATATAACTATTTGAAAGTGAAATCGGGTTACTCGATAGACACCTAGGGGTTTCGCGGAATACAAGAGTTCCACATATTCTCATGTGTAACTACATACTAGTCACATAATTGCAATCGGACAACATCATATTTCTTTATTGGTATAGTGGCTTTCACAATGACACAACATAACAACAAGTCACTGCATTGTTTTAAATTAGTGAGCGTGACTAGGTACAAACAGGTGCTTGAATCATATAAACTTTTATTATTTGAGAAAGCATGCTTCTTGTTGTGTTTGCATGTATGTCCGAGTAATTGGCTCGAGAAATTTTTCATGCTTTGCATGTATGTACGTGGGTATATAGATGCATTAAACACACGCACTCTGTCTAGATTTATCGATATCGTATTGCAGTAATGTTTTTTGTAATGAACACTGTGAAGGGTTCCTTGACACAAATCTGACGCCAGAAGAGTTCCATGGATTCAAAAAGATTGAGAACCACTGATTTATATAAAAGTACAGGATCTAGTACTTATTTGGTTTGTTATTACAATGATCCAAAATATACGTTCGTTGAATAATTAAATCCTTAGGGATAATATAAAACAAATAATGTAAAACTTGCTAAAGATATAATACCAAAAAATTTAACAATATTTAAGATCAAGTGAGAAAAGAATTAGATATAATTCAAGCTTTCTGCAAAAATTTGTGTCAGTAAAATGCGGATATTATTGTATAAAATATATAAAAGAAAGAAACGCTGGTCGTAATATTTATAAGATTATATACACGTACTCAACATCGAGTGATTTTAGTGAGTATTATGTTTTAACAAATGACATGACCAATAGTTTTAGATTCTAAATATACTGAGCTTTCGGAGGACTTGAAAAACCCTATTGATGTAAATAATGACAATACTACTGATGAAAGATTTAATAAAAGTGCTTTTAAATATTACAATGGAAATAATTGGAAAAGAGTAATATTGAATATGGAGATTATACTCCACGTGAGAAGAACAATTTTTAGTTAAATTAAATAATGCAAATGATCCGCCTATAAAATTTTGTGTTCAATATGCAACTTCAAGGCTTATAATCAAATTAGCTCCAGATTATTAGATTGACTTATTTTAGGGGAATCGGTATGAAATATTAGGATCTGAACTGAAGATTTATTCCAATCAAGAACAGAGATGAAATATATAGCTAACATCTCTAGAGGTGTAAACGACATTCATATTCATTGCGATGTTATCAATGATGTATTATCCAGTAATGAGTTGAGTAGTATTTTATATTCATTTACTCCTTCTAATCTACCTGGAAGTCTAACTAAAATTGAAGAAACAAACCCAATATATGCAGATGTTAACATATCAGATTTATTTATAGAATAAGAATGAGGATTACAGATCAAAACGATCAATCACTTGACTTGAACATACAGTGAGTTGTATATAGATTACCTTAAGTAGCAATAAATTAATTATAAGAAACACGCTTTATTTGTAAGATGCCGGAAATATTATGGGAACGGTAATTTTACTAATATTTGAACAAAATAAAATATAAATTTCTTGAAATTTTAGAAAGAAATTTAGAATTATTCATAGAAAGTAAAATGAGTAATATATTAAGAAAATCTCAAGCACAACATAGAAGAAGATTTAAAATAATTTAATTCTAAAAATGTGGAAAAGAATTGGGATGTAAAGAGTATATTTAGTTATTAAGTACGGAAGTACTTAACAGTAGGGATATCCAAGGATTTCAAATAATTTACGCGCAAAAAACCACCCTATTGAATTCGTAAACGAAAAACCGACCATTCAAAGTATTGTTACGATATATTATGCACATTAAAAGTTAGCTATCATTTTCGGTATGACAATTCAAAAATTTCTAAAACAGCAACTTTTTCATCTATTATCTACCTACTTACCTGATCACGTCAACGGGGCTAGCCCCTAGATGGCCTGGACTATCGCTCCAAGATTTCTCCAGCTTACTTGACTGGTCTGTAGGTATCCGCATTTGATATTCCGATAAATATATACGGATTTTTTTTATAAATGGTAAACATATCATGCACGTACTTAAATATCTTTTCAACCCAATTCAACCAACAGATGGCGTTACATATCGATGGATAAACACGCGACAATTTCTAAAGGTAAAGTATATACTTTATACAAGAATAACATAAAAAGTAAACAAATAAGAATATAAAAAAAAATTATGAATTTTAAAATGAAGTAAGATTTGTTTATAATTAAGCAAAAAGCTACACAATGAACTGTGTGTGCTCTGCCAACTACGGGTATCAAAACACGGTTTCTAGCATTGTAAGTCCACAGACATACTGCTGTGCCACTGGGGCATATGAAGTAGAGATTCTGCTACAAAAAGTAATGAAACAAGAATTAAAACCACAATCACAAATTTATAAAATTTACTCCCTACTTTGAGACAGCAACTTGAGGCCAAAGTAACCATTATAGCAGTTTTTGGAAAACGCCACATCTTTCAGGCTACATGTGCTATGTTACCCGCAGCCTCAGAGGCTGTAAATTGAGGCCAAAGTGACCAATATATCAATTTTTGGCAAACATGGCAACCAACTGGTTTCAAATTGAAAAGGCCAGCTTTTTTTGGTAATGTGTGATCAATAGGTTATTATTTACGTTTCTTCTCTGTGTGAGAACTTCTTCTAATCATTCTATCCATGATCAATTGTGTGTTAAAACAATTTAATAACTGCATGGAGCCTTTATTTGCTTTTCTGCACGTAATTTCTTCTTTGCTCCCGACAGCAAGACGAAAAATACTGTGAACAAAGAAGCTTTAAAGTAGATCAATAAATTAGTATGTAAATAAAGAACTAAATCAATTAAAGCCATTTTCATCCGATCAACACTGGGTGCTCTACTGGTTTGTTTGTAAGGGAATGAAACACTGTGGAAATTATCAGAAAGCTCATATCACTGAATTTGAGATTGTTAAACAACATTCGGGTTGTGTTTTAAAGACGCAGAACCTCATACCCTTGATGGGCAGGCAGGGCAACGTAAACGATTTTTAATTCTTTTCGATGTTTTTTGGGGCTATTTTATGATGATATTTGGTAATTACTTGGTGTTTTGGAGTTATTTTTCTGATATTTTGGGTTATGTTTTTGGTGGTTTTAAAATTTTGCATTTTGTTTTAACTTAGTTGGCCGATCTTAAATTTGTTGACCGAAAAGTAGGGAATAAAGAATCCGAACCACTTTGAAAGGCTAGGCGACGATTTCTTTCTTTTCCTTTTCTTTTCTTTTATATGTTAAGCACAAAGCTACACAAAGGGCTATCTGTGCACTGCCCACCACGGGTATTGAAACCCGGTTTCAAGCATTGTAAGTCCGCAGATATGCCGCTGTGCCACTGGGGGGCATTAGGCAACGAACACAATTTTTTAAATAATGTTCGATACTTTTTGACTAACTTTTAATTATTTTCGCCTATATTTTGAATTCGTTTATCAATTTGAAATTCGTTGACTGAAAAGTGGGGCATAAAGCATCGTTGTTCTACTACTCCCGTAGTAAGAGATAAAACAAAAATATCCAAAAAGACGGCGTTGGGTGCTGTTGTTCTATAACCAAACAATTCACATTTAGAGAGGGCTATTTGCATTTACCTTTTTGTGTAGCTTTGTGGAAAAGTCTGAAACAAACAAAAGCACATTGTGGACATTTAAATTTCCTAGGCCGGGCATGGTCTAGTAACTAATGTGCCAGACAGTGCATTCGAGAGTCCACGGTTCGTGTCCCATTGCAGCATAATCACACTCCGCACTATGGAATTGAGGGTGTCTCATAAGAGTGACAGCCAAATCCCTGTATTTGATTACAGTAGTCAAGAAGTTGGCGGTTGGTGCTGTTGACTAGCTGTCTTTCGTCCAGTTTATCAGTTCAGAATTACGAAGGAATAGCGTAGATAGCCTTTATGTAGCTTTGCGTGAATATCCGAAACAAAGAAAATATTTACATTTCCATGACATTCTACTAAATTAACAATGCCATATAGAAAACGCTAAACGTAAGCTAATAAACTATATTTTAATCATAAACCTCCAACCGTTTTATGTAGACCCATTTCGGAACGGCTAAGAAACATTACAGATATGTTCTTTATTTCAACAGTGATTTAAAGACTACTAAGTATGAAACTGGGATTTACAGGTTTAGTAGAGTATTATCCTGAGGTAACTCTTACTAAAATAAATAATACAATGAATAATCCCACAATAGGATACAATGAACAATTTCACAATAGGATACAATGAACAATTCCACAATAGGATACAATGAACAATCCCACAATAGGATACAATGAACAATCCCACAATAGGATACAATGACCAATTCCACAATAGGATACAATGAACAATCCCACAATAGTATTTATTAAACCATCTTATTTATACTGTACGTAAATCCTCGCGATTTATAGAAATTAGCAAAAAATGCTTGTATTCCGCTGTAGCTTTCAAAGGCGCCCTCATGATTGAAGGTTACCGCTCAATTTCCTCTATTATCCCCATTTAATTCTATATCAATTCAAGGGGGAGGGCTGTACCCGAAAACAAACCGCCAGTGGTATCTCAGTACCTGTACCACGTCTGGTCCGCTACTTTGTGAGGGGGATATGGACGTCAGTTTCAAACGCAGCGTTTTCCCAAGATCCAGACTCAGGTTCTGATTCAGCTACCCTAAAAACCTGCTCCTATACCTCATCATACCTGGATGATCTTCTAGGTGCGTTTTATCCCTCTTGATAGGGGGAGTTACACCCCCAGGCCATTCCGTGTCTGCCTACCGTGTTTGGTCCTCCAAGCTCCAAAAGTGTGAGAGGAGTTAGCTGGACATAGATACTGTTGCGTCAGCGAGGTCACGTGACTAGTATCACGCCACCCGTTTTCTAGAAATATCCTGTTCCTTCAAAAATGACCTAGCATTTACTAGATATGTGTTAGTCTTGTATATATATAAGATGGTCACAACGTGACGGAGAACAGAGGTATTGAGTAACTGAACTGCAGTCAGAGAGCGTTCGTTGTTATAGCGTTTTTTATAGCGCGACTGTTGAAATTAAGTGTATCGCAAAGTTATATTCAGAAAGAAT
>NW_013667495.1:236053-236714 GCF_000517525.1 Limulus polyphemus
AAAATAAACAAGAAGAGAGATTACAACAGTTGTTGGAAGAACGAGAAAAGAAACAAGAAGAGAGATTACAACAGTTGTTGGAAGAAAAAGAAAAGAAACAAGAAGAGAAATTACAGCAGTTGTTGGAGGAAAAAGAAAAGAAACAAGAAGAGAGATTTCAGCAGTTACAAGAAAACCTACAACAATGGCAGCTCGAACAGCAAAGTAAACAAGAGAGACTACAGCAGTGGTTGGAGGAGAAAGAAAATAAACAAGAAGAGAGATTACAGCAGTTGTTGGAGGAAAAAGAGAAGAAACAAGAAGAAAAATTACAGCAGTGGCAACTGGAACAAGAAAGGAAACAGGAAGAAAGTCAGCAGCAACTACAGGAAAGTCAACAACAGTGGCAAGAAGTACAAACGGAAAACATTAGTAAATTTAAAAGCGAGCGAATTAGATACGTTAAAGGACGATTTATTGTCTCTTACACAAGGAGGATACATTAACCATCGACTTAAACAGCCCCAGACAATGACAAGCCCCTTCCAGACTTTGCAGCTAAACCCTAATGCAGACATCTTCAGTCCTGTTAGAAGTCACATCCCAGATATGAATGTCACTACTAGAAGTGATCCAGTACGATAGAAGCCACAGGAATACGATGGTAAAGCACCGTGGGAAG
>NW_013667496.1:0-18888 GCF_000517525.1 Limulus polyphemus
TGTTGAAAATAAGTGTATCGGTAAAGTTATATTTAGAAAGAATAAACCAGTTTTATTAAGAAAGGACTTGTGTCGCTAAAGTTTCGTGGGAACGAAGTTACGGAAAATTAACTAACGAACGGAGACGTAACAATACGAATAAATAATTAACTTAAAAGACAATACCACCGGAAGCTTTTAAAATTTTTATTGCTGTGTTTTCGTTGTAGAATTGGCATAACGCAAATATCCATGGTGATATGTACAATGTATAGAACTTGAGGCGTCCCTGGTGGCTCTGCGGTAAGTCTGATGGTCTGTAACAATAAAAATCATGGTTCGATACCCGCGGTGGGCAAAGCATAGCTAGCCATTATGTATCTTTGCACTTAACAACAAACAAACCAACAGAAATTAAAGGAAATTTATTACTAAGAACCAATTTGAGATAATGAAGTTTGAACTGCTTGAAAGGATAATGAATAAAACTATTACAAGTTTTTGATAATAGAGTTAGCACAAAGGATCACATATAAAGTGTAATAAACTTAAAATAAGACCCAAAACTCGAGCGCTTTCGAATAGTTGACTATTCTTCTTTGTTCTCCTGAAGAAGAAAGTCAACTATTCGAAAGCGCTCGAATTCTGGGTCTTATTTTAAGACTATTACAAGTTTAATGTAGTTAATGTACAGTGTTTCGACAATATTTTTTCGTCATAAGCTAATAAATATTTCCTTAAATTTCTTTTAGCAATATTCAGGAAAGATCTTAGTTTATGAAAAGCTTTAGTTCGAAATCAATAAAATTTAAATCGTTTTCATATAAATCAAATCAACTATATATTAATTAATGCCTCAATTTCTGTAAAATTTGAAGACAAATATATAGTTTTTCGACACAAGTTTTGTCGACATAAAATGTAGTTGATTCGATTTTTTTGAAAACGATATTAAATTCTATTAATTTGGAGCTTTAGCTTTTAAAAAACTACGATCTTTCCTGAATATTGCTAAAAGAAATTTAAGAAAATATTTAGAATGAATATCAAAGCCCACAAAGATGTATTTATAAATATTTATTAGCTTTTAGGGATTTAAATAGGACAAGTAATAAATGTGATATTTTCATAATATTACGCTCATGAGTGATGTCGGATTTTCCCGTGCGGTTTCATTCAGAAAATGTCCGACAGTAGGTTAATGTAAAGTATGTGTGATAGAAAAGCGTTTGTCGTCTTTTTTGTTACGTGGTATATTAGTTTGTTTGTTTTTTGTCCAAATGTAAGGTAAGTTTCAAGTTTATGTTGAGATGTAGGAATAATTAGTTATTTAAATTGTTTTATACTGTAATTATGTTACTTTGTTGCTACACACGAGTACTAACAAAATGTGGCCATCTTTGCAACTTGCAGCAGTCGTTGCACTACGAGTACGAGTCGTACGACAATACACCATTATTAATATTACATTTTTATTTACAGTAGCTTCAAGTTTGAATAAGTCTTAATGTTAACATTATCATTAACATTTTTTGGTGAAAGCGCAAGGTAACTAGTCTGACTGAAGTGAAGAAAAGTGAAGTCTTGAAACAAAAAATTAATTCAGTGATTGAAAAAGTCAAACTTTTTAAATTATAATATATATAAAATATTTAAGATAATTAAGTACTAAGAATATAACTTTCACGGAAATGTATTCCTACACAATACTATAGTTAAAAGAAAATTTGTCAAACCTTGTCAGAAATTAAACAAAATGATGTGCAATGTATTATATACAAAAATTATAAAGTAAAATTAGTAAATTACAAAATGCGTACATAAATTAAGCCTTGTAATTTTTTTTGAGCCATGCAACATTCCACACTTGAGCAAAAACCTTTCCAGTATAATGCATGCATTACACCCAAGAATCAAAAAGCAGAAACACTAATGAGTATTAATATAATTATAAACTAATAAAGTACATTGTATTTGTTTGAGAAAATAAAACATTTAACAATGTTGGTTTGTTTATTTGTTGATAAGCACAACACTATACATTGGACTATTTGTGCTGTGCCTACTATGGGTATATAAATATAATTTTTAGTACGATAAGCCCTCAGACTTGCCACAGTCATCGGGGATAATACTAATAGAATGTGAGAACAGAAAAAAAGTTGTGTCGACATTCACCTACCAATAATATATTATTAAAATTTATTATAGTACAGTTTTAGAACATTGTTCAATTGCATTTAATTTCAAATGATTACAACCAATGGAAATGAACAGTAAAGGACATATTTGTTGAAAAAACAAAAACTGTATAATATTATAATAAATAAATAAAATAAATGTCTCATTAATCCAGTGGGTCACTAAAAGTAGATGTAAATGGGAGAAGAAAAAGTATGAGTAAAGCAACTGCGTTTTATGAGAAAATAGAACTATAAAGAACAAAAATTAAGACAGTGTTAAGCCCCAAAAATATTTTTGTGCTGAAAAGTTTAACATATGTTATGGAATAAAATATTCAAGTAATTGTGAGGAAATAGAAGTATCTGTAACACAAACCAAAGAACAAAATAACGTGATGTGTTAAACACAAGGGGGAAAAAAACCATTAACACTAGGCCATCATTATGATACACACCAAATATCAAAATCGTGAACAAGCAAAATAAAATGCTTAAAAGTTAAAACAGCTAAACTGAGGTAGAAAAAATATACAGTAAAATGATGTTTCACCACCTTTAACATAGCATCATTGGATGATGATGATGCCAATTTTAACAGTGGTGAAACATTGTTTTACAGTATTTATTTTTACCCCATTTTAGCTGTTTTTAAAATGCTTCTGGTATTTATATTGAAACAAAAATGTACTTACCAGAGTAAATGTAGAATATTAAACATGAATGCTAAAAGAATATTGTAATTTTAACATTGCTAGCATAAGAGAAATACCATGAAGTAAAATTAAGCAGTAAAAGTTATACGTATGAAATACTTTTACCAAATGTTACCTATAGTTTTTGTAAAGTTAGCAGATGTTCTGGTTTTCTTCAATTATTAACAATATTATAATCATTTAAAAAAACACTTAAGCCATATAACTTGTTTTCTGTTGAAAAGATCATAAGCCACTTTTAATGTGTTTAATTTTATTACTGATTGAAACTTAAATCAAACTGCAAGATTTCCTCTTTAATTATATGTAGCTATTTCAGCTGTAGAAAATTGGTTATGGGCTCTGAATTATTACAGTATTTTTCATTACAACTTAAAAGGATTTTACTGAATTGTGATTGAAGCCAAACTCTACTTGTAATTCAATAACTTATTACTTGTACCAACACATAACTGCAATTCAGTAAAATTTCTTAATTTCCTTCCATTTTAAGGTGAGTTAGGAAGAAAATCTTGTAAAGAAAAATAGAATTTTGTTTTGTTCCAACTAGTAATCATCCAAGAAATGAATTAACACTAATATTGTTTTTTAAGACTCATAATGCAGGTAAATTAATATATAGAATCATACATGGACTTTTCTCTGTGGTAAAATACTTTTATTTGTGAGCTTTTGACCTTCTTACTGGAGCTTCATTGGGCAACAGTACACTGAACAATATAATACCAAATAAATGATATTGCCCGCTGCATTGCTGTCCAATGAAGTCTCCAGTAAGAAGGCTGAAAGCTTACAAATAAAAGAAAGGTATTTTAACTTAGATAAAAGTGTATTATTCTACATATTAACACAAAATTTTTTTTGACATTTTCATTCAAAGAAACAATGTACTAGTGCAAATATGTGTATATAATACTAGTAATTTTTCCATTATAATTGTTGCTGTATTGTAATCTATAGTTCTCAACTAAAAATTATAAAATTTATTGTAAAAATTCTATAAGCACAATAATTTATGTCAAACTGTAAAAGTTTTGTTGAGATTAAGGTTTGGGCTTGTTTTATGTTGCATTTTGGGTACAAATCAGCTAAAAATATGTTTGGATATAAAAACAGTAATTAAAATACATCGATGTTTCACTTCTGTTAACTCGGCATTATGAGTTGAAACTGATGTATTTTAACAAATCTTGCACATTCCAATTTTAGCTTCGCATTTTTTACTTTATTTAATGTGAGTACTTGCCTCGTGTATGCAAAATTAAAATGCTACAAATCCAGGATGGCATGACTAAGATGTTGGAAGTTGAAGTGCTGAAGGTGGTTAGAGAAGTATTTATACAGAAATAATTCATCGTAGCACCATCTGTGAATGTATTAGAACATTTGAAACTTTTAATATTATTACGAATCTTTACAAACTATTTCCATTAGAAAGATATTAAGATTGTAGTTCAATTGTATCTAAGGTAGAACTGGGCAACTAACTCAATTAATCAGTTACATATGAACAGTGATTAATACCATAATACGATCACTTAATCAAAATTAGTGTTTTTTATAATTTTTTTTAGTTTTTCCACCAGGTGGGTGTTAACGCCTGCCATGCTTATGTTGAAGGAGTATAAATACAAAAATCAGTTCATCTGTATTTGAATAAATCATTACTCATCCATCTCACCCCCCACCTCTTCTGGACATACCCATTTATTTCTCAGCAGATCTGTATCAGCCTCCTGAATGATATTTTAAACATAAAAACTGTTACCCTGGGTAGTTTGACATGTGTGGTGTTTACAAGAAACAGGCAAGTGAAATCCCCCATCTTCACTGTTCTGTCAAATTGGAATTAGCATATTCACCTTGGAGTAACAAACCTTGGCTGACTGCCCTTATACTTTTCTGTGCTTACTTAAAGATTTATTTTTTAATATTTCCCACTCTTGGCTTATTTCATTTGCTTATTATAATTTGCTACAAAATGAGACTTTTTGGTGTTGCGAACAATATTCTGATGTACTCTCTTAATTTTTATTTCACAAGTTCTGTGGCTATAACAAATTATTTAAAAATATTATCTGTGCTATCTTGAAAACTAAAAATTTTTTTAAAAACAATGATAATTATATACACAATTCAATAAAATGAGATTGTTTCCAGTCACCAAATTACTAAAATAATAACTCACTGATGATGATGCAAGATATTACGTTGAAACATGTAGAGTGTATGAGATTGTTTTCCAGTCACATTGGGGATTTTTGTACTTTGGTGACTGGAAACAATCTCATTTTATTGAATTGTGTATAAAATAATCATTGTTTTTAAAAAAAATTTTTTAGTTTTCAAGATTAAACATTACACATGTGCCAAAAAATTCTGAAAAAAAACAAACATTATCTATGCCGTTCATGTTCCATTTTTCAGATATACATTTAATGAAACTTGCTATACCTGCACATGTTCTTCATGTGTGGTGGGAAACAACAGCAACATGTACAAGTGTACCAAAATAAAATATTACTTTGAGGGAAGGGTTAGCTATCTTGTGCTGTTACTTAGGGAAAGCAGAAAAAGGAAACAAATCATGATTATTCAAGAATGAACTTTGGCAATTGTTAAGTAATTCTGAGTAGTAGTGAATTATCAGAAAAATATCATTCTCCATATTTTTAAGATATGTGTGGAAGACTAATATCAGAAAATAGTTTAAAATGTCTGAGAACAGGATAAAGCAAGTCATTATTTATAATCGTATTAACTTTCAATGTTAAATATTCTAAGATCTGGTCCTTTGAAATGTTTTTTAGTTCATCTTGTTTTTTTTTAGCCAGTCATAAAAAAAGAACATGTAACAGTTGATTCTGTTTCTAACATTTGCACGTGATTAAAACATTTGTCTAAAGTGGTTTAGTTTTGGACAAGCCAAACCCAATAAGCAACGATGATAAAAGAAACCATAACATGTTAACATGTGCTGCATAATAAACGGAAAATGTAAAATATTGTCGTGATTCAATTATTAGGACAGTAGCTGAAAGTGGTTTATCTCTGGACATTGCAATCTGACGGAGAACAACACAAACAGTCATAAATAACCACAAGATACATCATAAAAAAAAAAACATGAAATATTTTCCTGTTCTAGTCATTTACACGAAGACCATAATGTATTATCACGTGCAGTGTTTTGAGAAGTTCTAAAAATTCTTAACTGTATATAGATAGTTGTGAGCTATTCACAGTAACTCAATAGATAAGTGTAACACTCCTATAATTACCAGTGGTGAAAATTAGGAAAAGGAATACACTCAGAAAGGAAAGGAAAGAAATATAGCTGAGCAATATAACCAATTATCCATGAATATGATTACTTGATTTGTGTCATGTAAACTAATTGATTAATCAAAATTATGGTTGATTTCATTGTCAAGAAAATAATTACCTAATCGAAATTAAAGTTCCCAATTATTACTACCAGCAGAATAACCCACCCTGCAGGCAGGTATAACTGCTAGTTCCTGTGGAATGCTATTGTGCCTGCGGACTTTTCTGGAATTGCCTGACAGTTCTACAACAATGTACTCATACTTGACATTCAATAATGCTCACCATCCATGAGAAAATGGATTTTATTGAAATTTTAGTTTAAAAATGAGTTCTCATCACAGCATTACATCACAGAGTAGATTTTATTGAAGTATTTCTTTGTAGATGCAGTTATCAATGCTTTTCTGTTGCAACACTCGTGAGATTTTCACACACAAAGAATATTTTTTTAAGTTTGATTTTTGATTGTTTTATATGTGAAACTTACTCATTTTTTTGTAATTTTTATTGGTTAAATCTGAAACATACCATTTTAATGTATTACTGAGCTTTAAAAATACTACCCAGTTATGATTGGTGTGTGGTAGTTTCCGAGATCCAAGTTTTGGACGTATACATCGCAAACTCCATTCTAATAAGATATTCCAACTATCTAAGTAATTAAAATATTGCTACATAATTGGATAATTTTGAACTGCTGACTATTAGGAAGGTAACTGTCTGGCAACTTGTAATGTCAACTTTGTCTGGAAATGCTGACTAGAGGGAAGACAATGGTCTGGCAGCACCCATTGCCAACCTCCTATTTTTTTGTATTTATTTTTTGCTTGTATGTACCATGGTTTAAGGAATAGGGCCATCACTTAATCAATTAGCAAATACAACTAATTGCCCAGCTTTACTTATAAGAATAAGGATTTAAATAACTTATCTGGTATCTTTTGAATATTCCTGAACTTGTAATGAAAAGTGTTGCTATTTTTTTATGAGTGATATTAGAAGAAATAAATAATCTATACAAGTTATGTTTTCTGTTGAAGTCCCTTTTATATATATATATATAAATCATATTTAGATCAACACATCAGTTAACATTTTGTTTTGTAATGAATTTGTTGTTATGCCATACACATCACTTGAAACTGTGTGAGGGATGATTTTGGACAAAATTGAAAAAAATAAAAATAAAGCATTTACTAGAAAGTGATATCACTGTATTATAAAGATCAGAAATAATTTAGTCTTTTTTTTTTTCCCCCAACAAAATTGTTTATATTTGTAAATACATATAGGTACTTTGGAGTTCTAGTTTGTTTTTATGCTCGCTGTAACAGGATGAGTTTGGTTGCAGAATCATAAAAACATTTATGAGTTTAGATAAGTTTGTGCTTTTGGTTGAAGTATATAGGGGTTAGCTGCTTTCTGGCATTTATTATCATGTCGAGAAACTATAAGTTTATGGTAGGTTTAGGAACAGTGCAGTTAAATGATTGGTAATAAATGTTTGACGAGTACTCTTGTGACCCCTACATATATATGTTAATATGGATACTGGACAAAGTTCCAGAATGAATTCAATTTATTAATGGCTTATTTGTTGTTATCTGTCTGGCATCAGCTTGTTCTCTACAAGTTGATTACTGTTTCAAGCTTCCTTGGGAATGACATCCATCACTAGCTCTAGGTTTTTATTTTTCTAGAGTGTAATGTAGTACATATTAAAAATGCAAAAACCTCAAAACAGTAATCCCTCAACCTTCTGCTTTCAGATTGCTTAACATGTTGAATAATAATACACGTGAAACCTGTGGCATTAAAGTCTGTTAAAGAAGAATGACTTTTTATAAAAATGGGTTTTTCCACCCACTAAACTCTAAGCTCTATCCTGAACTGGAGTCTTTTGTTTTTTCTTTTAACATTCTGGTGTAATAATTGTGAGATTAGAAAATTATATTGTTATATAGGATAATTTGTATATTTATTTTTACCTACATCAAAACTCAGAATATTGAAATGAAACTGATTATCTATGTGTTCGCAGATGTTTGAACAAATCAATTTGTGCTTCTGATGATTTTATTAATCATCTGTAGCTTTCATGTCCATAAGTTATAATGAAAATAACTACCTCTCACTCAAAAATACATTTAATTTTTTGTATTACTTGTTTGAATTTTCAAGTGTTTTATCTAATGCTTCACGTATGTGCATGTGTTTTTGGCTCTTATGATTAGTATGTTGTAGAAGAGGTTCATTAAAAAACTGAGATGTTATAGAGTGTTTTGTGAATTATTGTATTGTGGTATCAGTTAAGATTAATTATGGAATTTGTTCAACTTGTTAATTTGTGGGAAGAAGTTTTTAGAATGTTTAATTATTTTGTTTAAAGTAAAAGATGATTTTCATCTGTTTTTATCAGGAGTAAAAAGGAAGAGATGTTACCGATTTCTGTGTCACTGGTGTCAGAAAATGTTTTTTCACAAAAGCCATGCTGAGCGACACCAGTTTTATCACTGTAAAAAGAGACCAGCAGGTCTGCAGAAACGGTTTGTGTGTGAAATTTGCAAAAAAGAGTATTGTCGACCTGAAGTGTTGGAACAGCACAAGATAATGTACCACTAGGACAACAGAGGTTATCTCAAGCCCTGCACTGCAGCTCTAAAGTTGTAGCTAATACTTTACAGAATAGCAGAGCTGCTTCTGTGTGTGTGATGTTAGAGATATATATATATATTTACAATCACATTTAGGTTTGTAAACATGAGATGCTTTTTATGATAAACAAAATATTCAGGTCAGATTTTCATGGGGGAATATAAGAATTTTTATATATTTTAAAGATAGTAGATATTGTTAAAATCCAGATAATGTCAAGTGTTCTAGTCCTGATTTGTGTGTGTTAAGTAAACAAATTGTACACTATGTAGTTTTATTTTAATAAAGCAGTGTCTTAAAATTGTTAATGTGTTTAGTATGTGCTGGTTGTTACACATTACTGTGTTTGCTATGTGCTGGTTAAGTCGTGATATAAATAATTTATTTGAGCTTATGGAAGTTTGTTTTTTTTAATCTAAGCATAAGCACTCATCCTGATTTGTTGAGTAATTGTAAGTTTGAGTCATGTTGGAGTGAATGACCCAACCTGTAAAATCATACTTGTTAACAAAATGCATAGTATAGTTTTAATCTTATATGAAAACATATAAATTGATGTCTTGTGTGACAATACATCACAGTAACACTGTAACAAATTTTTCTGTACTGGCTATATATGGATTTCCAGTCAGAAGAATATAACATTAGGACTATACACTTTGTTTGCTATGTGCCACTGCCAACAAGGCCTTTTATTCAGTACTAGAGCTCAGCTGGTTATGCAACACACAAAACCTCAGTTGAAATGTTATTTATACCAGTTTGGTATAAGATATCGATTATTGTGGTACATAAGGCCTTACACTGGAGAACAGATCACAATTATGTGGCATAAGGCATTATACAGCATGATAATTGATAGCTTATAGATTACAAACTAAACATTTTAAAAGTGTGAAATTAAGTTCTGTACACTGTAATTTGACTTTAATTTCATTTTATAATATTCAAAGTGAAAGTTTTCCCACAACTGTGGTTCGATCTGTATGTTCTAATTTGGGTGTTCTTGAAGAAGAGAGTTGATTTCATTTTTGAAAGAATTTGTTTGTGTTGTTTGATATATGGCTCTGTAATGAATGTACTTACAGTAGAATCGTAAGCATGTGAAATTAGCGGTACAAATTTTCCTACTGGCTAAGGGTTTACACCAATTGTATCTCATGAATGAAGACAGTATTAGCATATGAACTGCTGCCACATAAGTAAAGTTTGTCTTAATGAATATTTGAAACAAGGGACATAACAGCAAGTCTTGTTATGCATGTTTTACAATAGAGCTTAAGTTTTTGTATGGCATGAGTGTTTGATGTTTCATAAAATTTGCAACTGTTATTTAAGAGGTAGGCTATTCACTTTATGACTCCATTCACTACTTTTGTTCATCTTGAGTTGAAATAGACTTTGCTTTGTGAGTGTTAAAAGTTACTTAATGATGAAGTATGGGTTAACGTGGTGTAATGGGCTGTACACTTCCACAAGGATAAACTGTTATACAACAACATTACTGATGCTAGCAACAGCATCAGTAACTTACCCAAAAGTCTTGCTTGTTTCAGAAAAGATAACTTGTTGTACAAAATGTTGTAACTATGAAGACAACATGAATAGTTTAATCGAGGAGGCTGATTCATTACCAACCTTGTTTAAATGTACTTATGGAAATAAAGGAAATATTTCAAAACATGTATTAAATTGACTTATTTTGACAATTTTTTTTTACTTTTATTGGTGATTGTGAGAATTAGATGATAAGCAAGTTACGTGTACTTGATAAAATATTTTTTGACTTTGAAATTTTCATGGTTTGATATTCAATTTGATCTGAGAGAAAATTAAATCGGACGTTTTTCAGAGAATTGTTTTGCCTTAAAACTAATGAATATACACTACTGTTAGACAACATCTTGGATCATTAGTCACCCTCAGAAGAGCAAGAAAATGTACAGATTTCATAGAAATTTCAAGTTTTTAAGGACTGCAACAACCTGGAGTGATGACCCGAGACATAATTCACTCCACTACTCCAGGACAATGCAGTCTGTATGAACTTTGTATGTACTATAGTGTAAATCTCTTAAAATGAGAATTAAATTTGTGTAACTGTGACATTGGTTTGTTGTTTTTTTTCAAGTGTAATGCTAAGCAACACAAAACAGTTTTATAGTTGTGTTAATAACACGATAGTTGTGTTATTAACAGATAATGGTTGTTTTTATCACTGGTGCACAGTTTGATAGGTGTGTTAATAACAGATAATGGATGTTTTTATCACTGGTGCCACAATAAATTGTTTTTGCCAAGGTTATGCAGAACAATTCCAACTGTACCATCATAATAGGAAACCTCCAGGTTTGGCAAAAGAAAGATTCAACTTTGACATTTGTCTGAAGGAAGGATTGCTGTCATCCTGAGGTGTTTCAACATTACAGGTTGGCACATAGCATGAAAACAAAAGGAACTTCCTGATAATGTTAAATGCATTTGAGTTACTAAACACCGTTTGTTGTGTTTTATCTCAGCTCAGACACCTGTACTTGTTGAGAGCTTATAGTAGTAAATATTGCTAACAAATTGGAAGAGTAGTAAGAGCTTGTCACAGAGGGTTTTATAATGTTTTGAAAAATTTATATATAAGATCAATTTACAGAAGAAACTAATAAATATAGAATGAAATGTAGTGGGTTTAAAGTAGTATAGTTTACAGTGTAGTTTGTTTTTCACTGGTAGTTGGTTGTTCCCCTTCTTTGTTTGTTATAAGTAGTGAGTACACAGTCAGCAGAATTGAGATTTCATTGAGTTAAAGTAGTGTATATTTTTTAATAGAAAAAATAAAATATAAATAAATTTAGTAGGCCAATTACAGCATGGTTTTGAACCCATTTAAAACCTTGATTACTAAATATTAATGAAAAATGAGCACTCTCAACTAGGAATGTAAAAGTTGTATATTCACCTTTAAGGAAATGTGATTTCATGGCATAGGGGATCAAACAATTAATTGCTAGTCCATTACTGGCTTACCATAAGCTAAGTTGAACCTTCTGTAAACTTAGTTGATTAAACTACAATCTCTTAATATTAAAATAAATACATACATACACACAGTCATATCAGTATTGTAATGTTTAAACTTAATATAACACTGATTTAAACCATTATTGCATTAATTTAATTAGAACAGTATAGTTTACATATTATGTTCAATGTGTAAAAAGTTGATTTCTTGACAACGTTAGAGAATAAGAACTATATTTAGGTTTTCTTTGTAAATCATGCTTGTTTGAAAAGCGACATTATACTTAGAACAAATTGTATACTGCTGTAGGTTTTTTATTTAAGAAAAGTTTAGTTTTTAATGTTTTCAATGTCTCTAAGTAATCTTATAATAAGTAATCGCTAAGGCTCTTGACTGAACATGTGACAGCTTGCACCACAGGTGAGTGCTCTACCAACTGAGGTAAAGGGTTAACCCACTAACAAGGCACACTCTCTCACCTAACCTTGGCTACCTAAAGGTAGGTAAACTTGTCAGGTTTTGAAGTTTATCATTATTTAACCACTATTTTCTCTTGGATAAGAATTATTTTCCGGTGATTAACAAATACATACAAAATCCACTATGTTCAAGAACTTACATTAACATAAATGAAAATGTAATTTTTATTGCAGAAAACATTATTATTGAGTTTCACTTTTAGTGTCTTTTATAATTTTAAGTTTAATTTGTTCCTAATCTTTTGCCATTAAGTTGGCTTAAAACTTATTATATAATCTATAATGAAAATCTGTTTGCTAGTACCTAACTCTTTCCCAGTAGCTCAGTGGTAAGTCTGAAGGCTTATAACACTAAAAATCAGGTTATGATACCCATGGTGAGCACAGCACAGATAGCCCTTTGTGTATCTTTTTATTAACAAGAATAAACAAGAGGTGTCTAACTCAATTTCTGTGGTATATGTAAAACATATGACCTCCCACCTTTCTTCCTCAAAATATAAAACAGACCAGATCCCCTTCTCACAGATTGGCTGTATGTTTTCCCCTTTGAAGTTATAAATGGGGATAAGCACAGAAAAAAATAAAAGCTAGTGCAGGATAAAGTTTAAAAGTGTGCCTAATGAAGATATCTTTATTGAATTTGTGTTGTATAAATGGACAAACTTACTAGACATAATAAATTTAACAACAGAAAAACTGGCTACTTTTAGAAATGATCATACTTAGGGTTACCAGATGTCCAGAATGAATTACAGTAACACACTGTAACATTTGCTGAATAATCTCATGTTTATTGCATTGCACTTGAAAACCATAAAAAAACAAAATTAGTTAAAAGCTTATATAATTACCAAAAATAAGTATGACATGGTGGTTCAGGTGCTCAACTTGCAATCTAAAGGTTACAAGTTTGAATCCCCCACCACTGAACATGCTTGTCCTATATGGTTGCTGACTGGGTGTTAAAATTGTTGGTTTACAAAAATTACTGCTCGACTTCTAATTCGAAGGAACAAAAGTTGATATGGGAAAACATATATATATAACAATCCTAAGTTGCCTTGAAAGAATTGTTTATTTTTGGTCTTCAAATTTCAATTCCTGCTGCTGACCAATGGCAGATTAGATTAAGAAAACATAGCACAGAGGGAGAGAACACTGTACCATGTGATCTATCTTTGTCAGTTAAAAAATATTTAAAAGATCCATGTATAATGACATTGTATATATCAAACTCATGCTGAGGTACAGTTTAATACTTGTACTGTTTTTGATTGGGACAGTAAAAATAAGGCTAAAAAACTAGGACAATCCAGTTTTATTGGGATGTCTGGAAACCCTAGTCATACTAAAAATTGACTGAAGAGACTTAGTCCATATACAAATAACCTTACAATTATGTGTAAATATATTGATGCTATTACTTTGGAATCTCATTGTTTCCATCACACGTATTATAATGCTATATGCTGTTTCCAATATTTAGATACAAAGCATATGACTTCACTAAGAAAAAGGTATTTCGTTGAGCCTAATTATTCTAATTACATTCATTCAGGTGTGTTTTTAAGATAAAGGTTTGTTTTTATCATGAGAAATCTTTGAGCAGATTTATTAGTTACATAAATTAATGTACACTGTTTTTCTTTGAAATGAATAAAGAAATTTGTCAATCCTAAGTATTTGTGACTACTTGTTGTTTACTCTACATTGTAATTGATGTGTAGTGAATGAAATTAGTGAAATAAGCATGAATTGGTAATAAGATATGTTTAAATATTCTCAGAAGAATGAAAAGTGTTGAACATTGTATTTTTTTCATTCAAAATTAATGTTTTGAATATGTGGATTTCATCATAAGTGATTGTCTATTAATAGCTATTATATCGGGTATTGGGAATTTAGTCTTTGTTCGTGTTTTCTTTTTTCAGTCCTTTAATAAGCTAATGAGACAGTAGAAAGTCATTTTACCAATATAAAAACTGTGGTGGATGCATGTTGTGTCAGTGCATGTATGTATTTTTCAGCTTTCAATGTACAATGTTCACGACTTTTGTAAAAATGTTTCCTGTTGTAACTGAATAATTTTAGTTGATTAATTAGTTTAATTTATTAATTAAATTAATTTAGTTCTGTGACTCCTTAAGTTTGGTGTTTCTTGGTTTATTTGAAAGATTAAGGTTGAATCTTGCCTACATAAATACTGATATGTTTTGGAAACATTTAGTAACAGAGTACTTATTATTACAGAACGGAGTTGCTCGGAATATCACAATTTCCACTTTTTTTGGAAAAATTATTTGGTCGCTCAAGAAAAGGGCTTCATTACAAAATAGACCCAAGGCTGTCTAATTCTGCGATATTTCTGTTCTCTGGATTTTATCTGGTGGAAGATGGCAGAAATTATGAAATATATCCAGTCTATCTTCATAAATCACTAATGAGCACATATTTTAAACATCACCACCAGAAATCTTGTGTAACATTGTTGTTTTTTTTATTTTGATTGGCTTGAATTTTTTTTTTCCCAAATTAGCAAAGAATAACTTTTCAACAGAATTCTACAGCATTAATTACTGAAATCAGTGTTTTATCTTAAAAAAAACTAACACATGCATTCCTTGGAACTAGAACAGTATCAACTAGTTGTTCAGTGCTCATAATTAAAAACAACAACAACATGTTTATGCATTTTCATTATTACTCATTCAACAGCTATCCAATTGTTACTTCAAGTAGGTTTCCTCAGCAACTTATTCACCCAATTAAAAATGTAATCTTATCAAATGAGAAAATATACTTTGCAGTAACCATAAAAGTCATGTTAACGTGAAAAAAAAAACGACTAATTTTGTTTCACACTAGCGTGAATGTAACGATAAAATTTAAATAACAAGATTTGTTTGTGTTAATTAATGAAAAACAAAAAACTTTAGTAGGTACAAGAATTTCTCTACTTTTTAAACTAAACGGACAGTTAAAAGAAATTAGTTAGTAGACACAGTTAAAACATGCATTTATTTCAAAATCTTTAAATATTATGTTTGATAATTGTCTGTTTTAGTAACATCTCTCACAAAGTGCTGTATTCATAGCTATTTCATGTATGATATTCGTACATTTGGATATTTTTGGCTAATATTTTTATTTTGGTTTTAGTCTCAAAATCATTGGACAATAGACCAGATCTCAAATGCAGTGTTTGTCTGAAGACTTTCAGTCGTGCTGATGTTGTGAGGAGGCACATGCTTCAACATTTTGTCTCTCCTCCAAAATATGGCTGTGATGTATGCTTCAAAATGTTTACCAGGAAAGACTACTTGAAATACCACAGGAACAGAGTTTGTGGAAAGTATGAAGCAATTCATCAACAAGGTTATACCAGCTTGCCAGGAGAGAGACTTTAAATTAATTTGTGTTACAAACTGGGTATAGTAATATCCACCAATTACCTTATATATATAATATAAACCAGAGTATTCCATCTCTTTGTCTTGTGTACTAAGTTGCATGTAGTCATCTAACCCGATTTTAAAGAAACTTAGTAGAGGAACTTGGGTTGACCACTCAAATATTGAGTGTCAAATGATAAGCTCAAAGAATGATTAAATTTTTGCAACCATTTCATTTCTAATGTTTTAATGCAGTGAATGATGGCTCAACCGAGCATATAGGTCAGTAGCGAAGTATAGGAAACCAACGTGGAAGGGAGCCAGCTCTAACATTTATTTGTAACAATACTTTTTAAGCCAAACATTACAAGGTATACCTGCCAGTTAGGGAATATCCAGTAATGTAATGCTGGAAAAAAGTGGGTTTTTGGAAAATAAAAAAAATATTTAATAAACGGGAAAGAGTATAAGAAACATAAAAATGTATCATTTGTGACTTGTTTGTCCCATACTTTGATCGTTCTTTTCCACTCAAAAGAATGTTCAAATACGTTATTATTACCAACTTCAATATTTTTATTATTCAAATTAATTTTAATTTCTTATTAGCACTTTCATTAAGTATTAAATTATTAAATATGTGCTATGTACTCCCTGGCCCCTCAGAATAATTTATTGGTGTGAAACTTTTGATAACTCTACTAGAATCAATGATAAAGTTTTTTTTATTTGGCTTTAGAATTAAAGATCTCGGCATTTAAAGACAAAACTTTCAAGTCATTCTTCACACAATGTTTCTATTGTCTTTGTTTTGCAACTGTATCTTCTATAAATTATTCCATCCTTCTTACTTAACTCAAAATAAAAGTTACAATGACATTTTTTACATTTTATTCTGTTTTAATTTTTGTCCTACATAAAATAGTTCTCACATTTATTTAGGCATTGAGGAGGTTTCTGTTTTCCATTATTTTAATAATAATATCAGGTCTTCTACCTGTTAATATGGGAGTCAATGAGACAAGAGTGCTTCAGTAAGTTCCTCTCAGTTAGACTGTGGATATGTTTAATAATAATCTAAACACTGTACCACATTCAGTGTAAGCATCTAAAGGTTGTCATATAAACTTCTTGTTCATAGTAATTGAGCTTGGAAATACATTATGAATGAATGCTTTGTGTTCACTGTTGTAAAGTGAAGCTACTTACTGTAATTTAAGAGAGAAAAAAAATGTGTCTGTGAGTAATTCCTTGTTGAAGTAACTGAAAAATCATTTGTACTTTATTAACTTTCTGTATGTTGCATATATTAAACACAGGATGATCTCCAAGGCCAGATTAACCAAAAGGCAGAGTAGACAGTTGTTTGTGACTCTACAGCATCAAGAGGC
This sequence comes from Limulus polyphemus, assembly GCF_000517525.1. Classification (NCBI taxonomy): domain Eukaryota; kingdom Metazoa; phylum Arthropoda; class Merostomata; order Xiphosura; family Limulidae; genus Limulus; species Limulus polyphemus. Next base: position 17,142 of record NW_013667496.1, read on the forward strand.
CCAGAGTGGTTATGCTTGTTTTTTAAATAGCTTTCTCAGATAATATTTCAAATTGAAATATGGCCTTAATCCAGACCTGACAGTATGAACTTGGCTAATTAGTTTAGAAATAATATGCTGTTGGGTAAATATTTATGTGTTGCTAATATATATATGTTATGCTCTAAGTATTTGTGTAAATTTTAGTAACTGCTTTCTTTTTTTTAAGTCTGTTATACAATTAAGCACTTATATATTATTGCTGAGTTATGAAATTAGTGTTTATTTTTTGGTATCTGCAGACCAAGAGATATTTGTTAAATATATTGAAATTCTTTGCTATTTAAATCACATATTTAGTATAAAACTTAAGTATTAAACGAGGTCTTGTTTATAAAGTATATGTAACTGTACCAAAAATGTTTAATAAAGTCACTTTTGATCTGTGGGGATCAGAGTTCTCTCTCGGGGATTTAAACCGAACAAACAGTAATTGCAGTAAGAATTAAGATGTAGCTTAATATAACAGCAGTCAAGTTTAAATGTTTTGTAGTTGTAGGAGTATCAAAATTTGTTTAAGGGTTAAGCAGAATATATCATATTCTCATATAGTGTGTGTCTAAAATCAGTATTAATCCTGAAATTATGAAATCTGAGAATGAAGCTTTAAAAACAATTGTGTGAAAGGTTAGTGCATTTGTAAAAGTCCTAATTACTGTTTGTCATAACTTATATGAAGAGGTTTTTAATATTTGATGAGCTTTAAAAGTGTTAATATTTATTCACCACCACAAAGACAACTCGAAGATTTTGTGCTGTTTAGCTTAAGATGAAACTCTAAGATGTGAATTTTTTTATAAAACTTATAAAGTATAAAAAATAAAACTGTTAAAATAATTTTTACATATGATAAAATTAAAAATTATTTTATTAGATTTACACTTTTTTAAACTACGTGTGTTAGTTTTTTTTAATGTAAGTGTCTTTGTACAACTTTGTGGGAGACAGCTAGCTTGAGTTATCAAAAGAAAGTGCCTTGCTAGTAGTTGTTATATGCTCACCCTTTCAGCTGTGGGGGAGTTATAATGTTACGGTCAATCTCACCATTCGTTAGTAAAGAGTTAGAAGTGGGTAATGATGATAGTTGCCTTCTCTCTTGTCTTTCACTGCTAGATTAGGGACAGCTTGCGCAGATAGCCCTCGTGTAGCTTTGCATGAAATTCATAACAAGCTAAATGCTCAGTTGGCACGTGATCCAGGTGATGAAAAAATTATAACCCAAAGCTATCGTTCCATGTTTCTAAAAGGCTTTCAGTCAAACAATGGTGGTTCAGTGTTTGAATCCTTTCACTTAAACCTGTGGCATATATATTGTTAAAATGTCCACCAGGAAATATTACAGAACTGAGTGTATGAAAAACAAACACAGGCTATAAACAGATAAGAAGTACATGTATTTATATAAAACCATAAAAGAGAAAACTGCTGGTAATGTAAGAACAACTTTCCAACTTGGATATCTTACCCCCTGTGTTTTATTGTCATACAGCCGATTGTGTATTTCTTTTGATTCTTGTATTTTCATTAATGACTATGCAAGGAAGATAGCTTTATTGAATACCCTTATTCTGTTATTGTTTTGCTTCAAGTACTTTACATGTTCAACAGAATTAGTTTATAAAAACAAAATTTAGATTCTTTAAGATTTCTTTATTTAGTATTTGATGATATTAACTTATTTAGAGATGAAAAAACAACAATGTCAAGT
>NW_013667496.1:19119-22163 GCF_000517525.1 Limulus polyphemus
CCCAAATTATATTAAAGTCCATCTCATCTAGTCGAGCTACAACAAACAATCCTAAAATGAGTCTTGGTGTTTCTCATCTAATTGTTTTAATCATGAAATGAAATATAGTAATTGAAACAGGAAATGAATAAAAACTGCTCAAAATGAATGTTACAACGAGGTCTTGCTTTGCTGTAATTTCAGAGTATGAACCAATTTTTTCTCCCTTCTAATCACTTTAGATATTTACTAAGCATTGTATACAGCAAGTTGAAAACAGAAACTGTTGGAACTTCAATTACAAATAAAAGGTGGTTGTCGTATAACATAAGTTATCTTTAAGTTGGCAAGAAATTAATATTAGTTATATATATCTTCCTATGCAGTGTTTTCATAATTTTAAACCTAATTATGTTGCTTTATTCATTTGCCATGCTTTTCTTGTGACGTCTATATTTTAGATGTGTTGATGAGACTGGTTAAAACCAGTTTTTAACATGATACAGTGGATGTAGCTATTATTTTATGGAACATTTGGAAACTTTCCATATCTAGTTCAATATTATTAGTAGGTTTCTTCACTGTGTATAAAATATAAAATGGTAACAATCAAACATATTTAAAATATCCAGTTCTCAGTGGAATCCCTTTCACACTTTACTTAAAAAGTCAAAATCAGTAATATTAGTATCACTGTGATGCCTCATCACATTTTTATCATTAAGACATATTACCTTTTGTATTCATACACAAATAAGTCATATACACAGGTAAGGTATAAACACAGAGTATTACCTCTTGTATTCATTCACAGGTAAGATATAAACACAGGCATATTATCTGTTGTATATGACATATACAGAGATGTAAATGCAGAATGATAAAATATATAAACTTAGGTAGAATCATAGATATATATTGAAAAACATCTGTAAATATGTAAGAAGCTTTGTTTGCATGACTCATAATAAAGTAAATGAAAATCAAACACTTGCCTCTAACCATGTACATAGTTCTTAATCCAGTCGTGCGTTTTTGAGAGTAAGAATAAATCCACACCTTCATTTAAAAATACAATTTGTTGATATTATTCACAACAAGAACAAAACATTTTTGTTTTAACAGATAATTAAATACACTAAAACATTTTTACAAGTAAAACAACTGTAAAAAAAATTCATATTTCCTAAGGAATTTTGCTGCAAGAGAATCTATTAAAGAATAAACATCAAAATTTAATTTTAAAAGTTCTATCTCTGTTCTTATATAAATAATTATAGTTACCGAATGATGATGTTTATTAACAAAAATATGTTGTTACAGGGAAAAGATATTATAAGCCACGAAGATGTCAAGTGTGTGGAAAATGGTTTAGTCAATCTGGAAGTATGTTACGTCATAGAAAGACTCATGGTTCAATGATTATGAAATTCTTCTGCAGTTTGTGTCCATCATCATACTCTCGGAAACATGATCTAGTTCGGCACGCAGTAAGGAGCCACTTGGAGAACCACAACGAGATTATGGAATACATCCAGAAGACTTATTGTTGATCACAAGCAAACTGTCGTACACTTCTTCAACATTTTCATGTATTTGGGAATTGTTTTTTAAGCATGTAGTTTGATTTTGAATGTGTAAAAGGATCTGCTTATGACATATTTGAATTGATCTTTTTTTCATGACATAAACTGAATAAGCAATACCTTTTCTGGTAATATTTTCTATAGGATAAGAAATAATTGCCAAGCGTACCTGTATAAGTTTGACTTACTTTGTAAGAAGCTATTAAAATGTTTGTACATATGTATGAGAACAATGTGCACTGCCGAACTGATTTGTAATGTCGTTGTGGTTTATGAACTTTCGCTTATTTTAATGTTCATCACTATTTTGGAAAGAATAGGAATCAGAGTAGTTTGAGAACAGTTTTTTTCTGTAAAAAATATATTTTATATATATGTATATATTTATTTGTCTTGTACAAAAACTAACCAAATTACTAATAGTCACAAAATATGAAAAGGGTCTACTTTCACCCGCAAGATTTCCTTGGTTTTTATTATTATTAATAGTTAGAGTTTAATTTCATATAGGTACATATTCAATGTATAAAAGACAGCTCAACTACAGTATAAATGTTTCTTCATATGCTGACCAGATATGCAAGTCTAAGGTCAAGAATACTTTGTCCAGTCAGAAATTAAAGGTTTAGAAAAACTATGCATTCTGGACATGATAAGGAACTAATCTATTTCTGTAAAGTACATAATGGGTGGTAACCCATACTGTAATGCAGTAATGTTAATGTCAAAGTCTCTCTTTATTATTTTTATTCTGCTTTAATGTATATAAGGGTTAAGTACTAAGTGAAATTAAAAATGTGTCAAATTCTGTGTAGAGTTTTTATTGGAGTCTTGAGAAAACACATTTTTAATATACATATACAGTGAATGAAGTGGTACAAAATGTAAAATGATGTACCATGATTTTTTAAAGGTAGTAAATAAGGAATTGGAATAATTTACGGGTGTTTTTATTACATCATGCATTTATAAACACGACTATAGCTGGATGATTAGTAGATTACCTATGATAATCGATTACATCAATTAGTGTCTTGTAAAATAATCAGTGTATAGAAATTTCAAGTAAATTTATTAATGTCACAAAAATTATCAACTAGTGTTTCCATTTATTACTGTTCTCAATTATTCTAACTATCCAAGTAATTTAAATAATGCCATTACATTTCTTATGTGCAAAGTTACACAATAGGCTGTCTGCTTTGCCCACCACAGGTATTGAAACCTGAGTTTTAGCATTATAAGTTGTTTTTTTTAACTATCTTGTGAGAATAATAGATTTGCTAAATGTAATCAGTTAATGAGCCAGACAATTAATTGATCAGCAAATTCCACTAATTACTCAGCTATGCACGTAATCATATTGTAGATATACATCACATAAATGCTAAAATTTATCTTTATTCAATTTTCTAGAAACTTAACAAAAACCAATAAGTCTACTCTCCTACTTGTATTTATTAAACAAGCCTAACTTGG
>NW_013667496.1:23163-26363 GCF_000517525.1 Limulus polyphemus
GTAGCAAATAAAGTTATATAATTGGAGCAGAATATTTCAAAACTAAATGTTGAAGTGTTTAGTAAAAAAAACTGTACCTGGTAGCTACTTATTTTTCATTTCAGGTAATCAGATGGAACCTCAAAAGGATGGTTTTCTAAAGTTTGGATTCATCATTATCAAATTTAAACTCCTATTCATTGTATACTACATTCAGAAGTTGTAAAAACAATGTAATCAAAATGTAAACATTTACTATACACTGGATGATATGTTTACCACTAAACAATATTTTCAAACATAGTATTCTCAAGTTTACTGACACAAGTGAACAAATGTACACCAGGTGGTTTGTTTACCATCTAAGTGCTAGTATTTCCAGGTTTACTTACACACGAGAAATGTGTATCATACACCAAATGGTTTGTATACCATCTAAGTGCTAGTATTTCCAGGTTTACTTACGCAAGAGAATAATGTATCATACACCAGGTCGTTTCTTTACTGACCAAATATTTGCTAACCAAACCTTATTTTCCTTGCTGTACTTCTAAGTTTGGCATATACATAGTCCAAAAAATATCACATGTACAAGGTTGGTAAACTGAATTAAGAAGATCCGTTACTGTGATGTGTCTTGCTTGATTACAGTTAATTGAAAGTATATCAGACTTTTGGCCCAACAAAATTTTGTTGACTGTAAGGAAGGTAACCAATAATAAAATTTAGAAAATATTCATTATGTGGTTAAAGTAGATAAAATTATCAGGTTTTCGGTGCCTCCTATACTTGTGACATATGGATCTTACTTAAATATATATCGTAAGACTGTTTTTTTAAGGTCAGATTTTTTTCTAATCATTTATAACTGTTGATAAATTTTTCTAGTGCTTCTTGGTTCTGACAGTTCATCTTCGTCAGTCAAGTCATCCAATCTGAAAAACAAGCTCTGTCCGTATTGCCAGCGTTTGGTTCACTATGCAGGTTTTGCTCGTCACCTTAATACGCACAGAGAAGTACGAGAATATTTCAACTGTGATGTGTGCAGCAAGATGTACAGTCGGAAAGACAGCTTAGTTGAACATAAACGTACCAAACACAGATTTATGTGATCATAAACAACAACAGGGAAATTTGTAACAATTTTCTAATCATGTTTGTTAAGAGAAAAATATTTCCTTGACCAATAAATGTTTCTTTGCTGTCAAAAGCTGTGATAATCACATACGTTTTTATATGGGACATGACCCGTATTTTATCCTCTATTAGGTATCTCATATGTTTATTTGTGCATTTTAGTCTAATAGTGAAACATTGGTGTGAAAACCCTATTTTTCTGTTATTCGAGATTGCTTTAAAAAGAAAACATGAACCAGGAGATGTAAGTTACATTTTTCATTTTGAATTGCACATTACCTTCCTGGTTATTCTATAAACTCAAAACTTAGCATTATGGTTAAGCAAATATTTGATAGACCAATGTGCAAGTAAGTATAATTCTTGAATATTTAAAGATATGAATTTGTGTTACATTCTGGGTGTATTAATTTCACTCTTTTTTTTCTTTTTTGCTGTTTAGGCAGTGAATGAAATGCATAGAGTGATAATTTTGAGGAAAAGTTGTAAAAAGATAGTCCATATTCTAGTAAATGTTCATTCTATTATTCATTCTTTTCAATTTTTTTGAAGAAAAAATACTGAAATTTGACTTCAACATAACAGCTTTACATAATTGGATTTTCTCCCATAATATCAGTATTATCTTTTGGATTGGACCATTAAACATTTCTGCTCTGTCACTCAGCAGTGGCCTCCATTATTGATGGGGACTTCTGATTTTCTAATATAACTTTTTCATAATTTTACTCCAACTTTTAGTGAAGAAATGGGTGGATTTTCCTAATTATCATGAAGATGGAATTGGATTTCATTCAGACATGGCTGTAAAAAAGTGTCTAACCTCTTATAGATCTGAAGAAGGCCTCAGTATAGAAGATGAAACGTCATTCCATTTTCATTCAGTGGGCAGTTGCAGTCCCTTAAAATTCTCAAACCTGTTGTGCCTACTCTACTTAATGTTCCACAGAAACAATAACCTATTTAACAGCAACAAAGTATCACAGCTGTTTACTCAAGTAGAGTGAAAACACATTTTATGCTGTCTTTTGGTTAGCCATTAAAAAATAAAAGTTTTTTTAATAAAGACTTGATGTTTAATTTTTTGTTGTTATTGTTGTGTTAAAATTGTACATATATAGTTATTTCTCTTACAAATATTGTGTTTGCTATTTTTTACTGAAATACAGATTATTCTGTATTAAATTTCAGTAAATTCTGAAAAGTAAAATTCATGGAAATGATAGAACTGTGGTGCAGAAATTAAATATTCTTTTGTGAGATTCTTGCATGTTGAAGTTTGTAGGAGTAAAATACTTTATTATATTAACCAAATATTTTGGTTAACTTATAAATCAAACTGATTTATAACTCACCTGAAAATGGTGATGTATCCATAACTTGTGAGTTATTGGAAAAATATTGATTACCTCACAATAGAATTAACCATTTCTGTTAACCACTTTTAGATTACCATATAACTTCATAATGCAACCCTAAAGAAAAATGAGTTTTTTTTTAAATGTACTATTGTTGTTAATCTTTTTTTTGGGGGGTGGTCTTATGAAAGTGTATCTTTTTTCTGTATGTTCCTAGTAACATGATCTCACAAAATATTGATATTTTATCTTTTTTTTTTTTATCTCTGATTTTAGGAAGCCTGGTATCAGACATAGAACTCTTTGGATCTGTTCACATTGTGGATGCTTGTAAGAAAACAAGTTTCAAGAAAAAAATGTGCCCTTACTGTCGCAGCTTTTTTCACCAAGCCAGTTTTTCTCGACACTTGAATACTCACCGTGAAATTAGACAGAGTTTTTCGTGTGACATCTGTGGGAAGACGTACAGTCGTAAAGACCATCTTCATGGTCATAAACGTCTCAAGCATCGCTGAATTTGTTTTGTAACTTGAGTAAACATTTTCTTTAACATGTTTACGATATTTAGTAATTCGTGGAATATTATATTTGTATCTTTTATTTTGTGCTCAATGCTTAATCTTTTTTTTGTTGTTGTTCAGAATTTCTTTAAAAAAATGCATTAATGTTCTGTTGATACATTAACAAACCCATGTGTGTAATGTTATTAGCATTTTAGTAGAAGTA
>NW_013667496.1:27363-34331 GCF_000517525.1 Limulus polyphemus
GTTCTGTTGATACATTAACAAACCCATGTGTGTAATGTTATTAGCATTTTAGTAGAAGTAGTTTCAGCAAATTAACCCCAAGTAGCTTGTTCTTTATCTAACATAGAATGTTGAATATTGTGGTATATATATATATATATATATATGTCAAGTTTTTTTTTTGTGTTTGGTTTGGATAATTCTTTAATTGGAGTGAATTGTGATATGAATGATGTAGGGTATTGGTTTACTCTGTTACTTCTAATGACCACTAGAGGAAGATGCTTGGGTATCTTATATCAATGGGCATAAAAAATCTGGTAGATCATTTAAAATTCAGATATAGGCTTATGTGGGACAAAAGAATATATACATAAAAAAAAAAACTGTAGCTTTCTATAATTTTCTAACCATTAAAAATTCTTATGTAAATTTATGTGAGGCATTGTAAAGAAAATATCCGATCGGATTTTTGGGCATAGTTACTTGCTTGAGAAGCTGAAGAATGCAGTGAGCAACACATTACTAATTACTGACCCATGAAAAGATTATGTTGATTTGCTTAGATATTTTAGATCATGTTACGTCGTATATAATCAGTAAAAAGAGAAACAGTCAGTAACCAGGGAAGTTTTTATTTTCACAATGTTTTGCAAGAGGTGAACTGAAGAGTAGTCTTAACGGTTAGTTTTACCAAGACTACCCGTGTTCGATATGGTGAAAAAAAAAGTCAAGAAGATAAAAACTTCACTGGTTACTGGCTGTTTCTCTTTTCACTAAATATGTTAAAATTATGACACCCTAATTTTATGAAAGCTCTGTGATCATTTTGATGAACGAGAAAAGTGAAAACACACAAAGGTAGAAATTGTTAGGCTTGTAAGACTAACTTCTTTTGATTAGAAACTGAATTAAGATGAGATACACTTGCCCAGTTTGTTTTTAAACCTGCATTGTATTAAGTGCTCTTTAAAAACATGCAAGGTTTAATCAGGAATGTATATCATTAAATGTTAATGTGTTTAAGTTTTGTAGAAGCTACATGTAGTTATGTACTGGGACAAGGAAGATAATTTTTATAGCTTACCCGTACTTTAACTTGTGGAATAAACCTTTAGTAAAGTGTTGTAGAAAACCATTGTAGATCAGTAGCTATTGAACATGTATCATATTGTTAATCCTGTAATTGGTGGAAGTAGATGTAGTACTGATTTTTAAATTTCAAACATTAGCAAACTAGTATTATAAGCATGATTTAGAAATATTATGCTATATTGAAGTTCATAATAGAGCATTGTGATTGGTCTGTTTCAGAGGTACACACTGTATTGATGAGGTAAACTGTTTTGTATTGACAAGAAGTGTGTAAACAATTGATTTAAGTATTTCTGTGAACATGTAGCAGAACTTGTATTTTTTATGATATATTATTGTTTATTTTAGCCTTTTTTTGTATAATTTACATTTTGATTTGTGTAATCACATCTTATGTTTAGAGTTTAGACAAAACTGAAAGCTTTCCAGTCTTGTATATCACATCTCAGCAAGTACAGAAAATAGTTATGCTTTAATCTAATCTTGCCAGTAGACTTGCATTGACTCTTTCCTTATTGGTGCTTGACTTTGCATGTTTTATTTACAAGTAGCAGATAAAGGCCTTTATATGCCCCACCGTTAACAAGTTAGTTGATGACTGAAACATCTACTTTTACAGTTCCTTGTTTAGAAGGAACTGTAAAAGTAGATGTTTCAGTCATGAACTAACACTTTCATTAATGGTTGGGTGTAATGTATTTAGAAGGAACTGTAAAAGTAGATGTTTCAGTCATGAACTAACACTTTCATTAATGGTTGAGTGTAATGTATTTATCATGACTGAAACATCTACTTTTACAGTTCCTCCTAAATATGTTAACTGAAATAACATTCGCTTAATTATGCACTCACATGTAAATATGAAATTTTCTGCAATATCCACTAATTTTTTCTTAATACCCCCAGAACCCCTTTATGCAAGCATTGCTGGGTTAGAGAATACATCAGTTTTGCCCAAAAAATCTGGAGGAAAGAGTAAACTTTGCCCATTGTGTTTTCGTATGATTTATTACAAAAGTTATGCCCGACACTTGGCTACACACCGAGAAGTTCGAGAATACTTTCAGTGTAATGTCTGTGGAAAGAGCTACAGCCGAAAGGATAACCTTCTTGAACATAAAAGGAAGAAGCACCACTAAATAACTTTAAAATAAGTATTTTGCATTGTAATGCTTTTCTTTTTTCATGCACAGTTTAAAAAAAGTTTGGTGAGTAATTGTATTGTTGTACGATGTTTTCAAATATGTGTAAACTGAAGTAGAAAAGAATTTATAAACCTGAATCATTAGATTACATATTGCTAACAAAAATTGTAACTTTTCTTTGCATTAATTAGACATAAGTTTTTGTTTTTTCAAGTTAAATATTTTGTGTAATGTTGTAGGTTTTGACTTTGTAATTGAGTTGCATATTTGGTCTTTGTCACAGACATGTAACATTTTCTTCAGTATTAGATGACTCGTATATATTTTAAACTTTCCCTAACTTACCACCTCTGTATGGCATCTTTGATGTTGTGCTGTCAATTTTTTATTAGATCTATGAAAATCACTAACTTATCTGTAAGATGAAACTCTAAAATAAATAAAAACCTACAAACAGCAGTTGTATTTAATGTATATATCAATGCTACTACTTAAAATATACAACTAATGTTTCAAGATGGTTTTGGTTTCCATAAAGCCATGAAGTAACTGACAGTAATAATTCAGTGAAGATATGGCATCAGCTTGACCTGTATTGGGTTGAAGACTTATTGCATTTTTCTGTATATACTCTTAAGTTTGACAGATAAGTTAAAAAAAATATCTGCAGAATATGGATTTTAGAAATGTTACGCATGAAATAAATTGAAGACACAGTAAAGGAAAGAAATGCACATACTAGTGAATAAAAAAACAAATTTGTATTCACAGTAAAAACAACAAATTATTTCACCTACTTGCTGGCTGGCCTCCAATTCTGCTGTGGCTTTAATCAGCTGTTGGGATAGATATGAGTCTTATTTCTGTGTCCACACAGGATAAAAATTAGAAAATTTGGGGGGGGGGGTATGTTAAAATTGCAATATGCCAGAATCAAAACTGCATACATCACTAACTATTCCAAATTAAATTTGTACACGTATCTGTGCCACCCTTTGAGATGTACTCGCCTATCCCTAGAGGATTTTAGACACAGGGACAAAGTGAAACAAGTTTATAGCTAGTGCCATTTACAATCTGTACCTGAGTAAAAAGATTAGTATTGTTGGGTGTAAGAGTTGTTAGTTAGTGATTTAATAATTGATGATTTTTTAGTTTTTGTAACAAGAGTTTTAAAGATAATTATTTTAAAGGTGATAGTTATGACAAATTTCGTTACGTTACTCGGCATGACTTGTACATTGTGTGTGTAGTTTAACTGTTGTAATTTGATGTCACGTTACTCGAACGTTCTGTATTTTTCTTGTTGCCTTAAGTGAGTATTGTTACATCATATTGTCTCGTAATTTGTGGAAAGTTCAAGGCCTCGATTGAGCAATGTATATATATAGGCGAGTGCAAGTAAAGTAAGAAGAAATTCAGTTTAAAAAGTTAGCTAGTGAAAGAAAACGTGAAATTAGCTGACGTGTTAGTGATTAGCCTTAACGGGTGATTTTTATAGTGTTCACAGAGGTAGGAAAAAAATGATTTGTTTAGTCAATTTGGTTCTACGGTAAATGAACCAGCCTGTGTGGACTTTTGATGTAAAGGAGACAATTATTTAAAGTTCTGGATAGAACTGTGGTAACCCAAGGGGTAACGTAAGCGAATTTATCACATATTCTATAGTAAGAAACAGAGTGTAGAAAAATAATTCGTCCTGTCAGTTGGAATCTAAAGTAATTGAATCAGACTGCGTGGACTTTTAATAAGAAAATAGAATTATTTAAAGCTTTAGATATAACCGTGATAAACATCAGTGCAACGAAATTTTGTACATACGTTTGACTTGTTTTAACCATGTCAACAGATTTTTGATAAATGGATAGAGAGGTGAGTGTCTTGCGTTAAAAGATAGTGATCTACGAAAGTTTGTTAAACAACAATAAGATACAGAGAGAGAAGAGTGTAGACAGAGAAGAAAGACTGAAAGAAGAAAATGAGAGAAAGGAAAGACTGGAGATAGCGAGAAAAAGAAGAAGAGCACAAATTGAGGTTGCCAAGCTCAACCAACAGAAAGAAGGACCCAAGAATGACAATGGGGTCAGGGCCAGCTGACTCAAGCTGCCCAAATTTGATGAACAGAAAGATGCTTTCCTGGAGAGAGATGAAAGATTTGCTACCTACAAAGATAGTGCTGGCAAGAAACAAGAAAATAGTGAATGCCTGTCACTACAAATGCAGCTGCCAGAAGAAACAAAATCAAGAAAATACATCAGATTCACCACAAAAAGGAAGTGAAATTTCCATGATTGATTAGTGCATGACTAATGGTTAGCTCGAGTTAGCAGTTGGATCAACAGTGCCAGTAGTGATTGGAGCATGCGATAAAGATTGAGAGGTGACAACAAATCACAAAACTATGTTGGGAACAACAAAGTGAAGGTCCTACGAGACACTGGGTTCAGTAGTATAGCAGTGGTAACCAGTCTAGTATCTGATAACCAGATGACAGGCATGGTGCATCTGTGTGTGATAATTAATGGAACAGTGAGAAAGTTTCCCATAGGAAGATTAAACATGGACACTCCATGCTATGTGGGAGATCTTGAGGCCATGTGTATGAAGGCACCCATCTATGACTTGGTGATTGGAAATATACCAGTCAGTTGAAGGTTGGAAGAAACAGAAAAAAATGGATGAAGCATCTGCAGTCACCACTAGAGCTCAAGAAAAGAAGAGCAAGCAAGACACCAAGCCCCTGCAAGTATCAAAAGGCGACATCCCGAATGTAGGTATGCAAGAACTGAAGGAAGCCCAGAAGAAAGACCTTTCACTGCAGAAATTTGGGACAGTGCCAGGGAGAAAGTCGAGTACAAAACAAAGGGGAAAGGGACTTACACAATAGAGAACTGAAAGGGAGTGCTGTTCCGAATCTCTCAAAGCAGATGTACTGTAGACGTTAAACAGATAATAGTACCAACAGAATACCAGACTCAAGTGATGAAGTTGGCTCATGAGTCGATTGTGGGAGGACACCTAGGAGCAAAGAAGACTGCAGACAGAATCACCAGCAATTTCCATTGTCTGAGAGTCATCAGAGATGTAACAACATTCTGTAGGTCATGTGACATCTGCCAAAGGACAATACCTAGAGGGAAGGTAGCCAAGGTGCTACTGAGTGAGGTGCCTCTCATAGAAGAGCCATTTAGCAGAGCAGCTGTGGACTTCATTGGACCACTAGCACTTGTTTCTGACAAGAGCAACCAGTATTTGCTGAAAGTAATCAACTATGTGATACATTATCCAGAAGCCATACCACTGCTGAAAATAGAGTGGCAGAATCCATCCTGGAAGTGTTTTGCAGAGAAGTCCTGAGTGACAGAGGGACCAAGTTTACTTCAAAACTGATGCAAGAGGTGTGCAGAATCACCAGTACTAGGCAGCTCTTTACCACCCCATACAACCCTAGGTGTAATGGACGTTTTGAGAGAGTTAATGATTTCTTAAAGAACATGCTGAATATGTGCCAAGAGAGACCACGTGATTGGGACAGGTACCTGCAAGCAGTACTATTTGCTTATCGAGAATTCCCCAAGCAAGTACAGTATTTTCACCCTCCAAGATACTGTACAGAAGAATAGTACGAGGTCCAATGCAAGTATTGAAAAAGTTAAGGACAGAAAAGAACAGAAGTAAGGAACACATATCAGTACATGTTAAACTTCAGAAACTGACTGGAAGAGACCTGTCAACTCACTTGAGATAGCTTTTATACAGCTCAAGGCAGTCAAAAACACTTCTATGACAAGAAGACCAAGGATCGACATTTCAAGGTCAGACAGGAGGTCTTAGTTCTGCTACCCACAGTTAACAAACTCATCCTGCAGTGGAAAGAACTTTTTGAAGTACAGGAAGTGGTCAACATAATGCACTATAAGGTGAAAGTGGGTGGGAAGACTAAGGTCTACCATGCCAATCTGTTGAAAATATGATTTGAGAGGGAAGAAGATTTTATGGGTGCAGCTATTGAGGTAGAGATGAACATGACAGGTATGGCTGTCAGAAATGCAGAACTAGAAGACAGTGACTTCATTGTAGAAGATAAAGACTTAATAGACCCAAGACCACTTGGTGTAGGTGAGACATAAAAGGACATCAACATAAATGAAAACTGACTGGCAAGAAAAAGAAAGAGGCACGGGATCTACTGTGCTACTATGGAGATGTCTTCACAGATAGACCAGGCAAGACAAACCTTGCGCAACAGAAGATCGAGACCACGACCAGGAATCCAATCAATGTGAAGCCTTTCAAATGTCCTATGTGATGAGAGACCTGATAAAGCAGGAAGTTGAAGCAATGTTAGAAGCTGAAGTCATCGAGTTTTCAAATTCAGACTATTGTTTACCAGTGGTAATCACGAATAAGAGCGATGGCTCAAACTGCTTATGCATTGACTTCTGGAAGCTGAACCTCGTGACGAAGTTTGACTTCGAACCTATGGGCAATCCAGAGGCTATCGTGACAAAACTAGATGGGTCCAGGTTCTTTTCAAAGATCGATCTCGGTAAATGTTATTGGCAAATCCCGATGGAGACAGGATCTAAAGAGAAGATAGCATTTGTGACACCAGATGGATGTTACCCATTTGAGTTAGTCAACTCAGCATCAACATTCAACGACATGATGAGGAGGTTTGAACAAAACCACGAACATCAAGCATTATGTGGATGAAATTCTGAGAAGACACCTGAAGAAACTTAAAAG
>NW_013667496.1:35045-38405 GCF_000517525.1 Limulus polyphemus
CTAATTTGGCTGTTCTGTGCTGGAATTTGTTTAACACGAGGTTAGTGACTGACAGATAGCCATGGAAAAGAAGAAGGTAACCCACATGCAAGATGCATCAGTTCCAACAACCAAAAAGCAAAGTCAGATCCTTCCTGGAGTTAGCGGGATACTACAAGAAGTACATCCCAAACGATACTGAAGTTGTTGCACCATTGACTGACTTGACCAAGAAAGGCCTGCCCAACAAAGTGAAGTGGGAACAGCAGGTGACATTCCAGAAGTTAAAGAATATGTTGGGAGGTTCCCAATACTTAGAATGCCAGACTTAAATAAACCATTCATCATTCAGGCCAATGCTTCAGACATTGGAATTAGAGCAGTACTCCTACAATGACATGAAAATGGACTGTTTCTGGTAATATGTGTAAGCAAAAATATATTGAGTAGTGAGAAGAATTATTCTGTAATCGAGCAAGTGTCTGGTCATATTTACCATCCAGAACTACCTGTATGGGAAGGAGTTCATCATCCAGACGGACCATCAAAGACTTGCATACATCCAGAGGTGCAAATTCGACAGTGCTAAGATCATGAGGTGGGCATTGTACCTCCAGAATTACGTGCTCCATATTGAAGCCATCAAGGGACTACAAATGTTAGTGCAGAGCGTATAAGTAGACTTTGTATATGAACTGAGAACAGTCATTGCATATAGTCTAAAGAAAAATGTTGGATATACAAGACTGTTTAGTGTGAGAGTCATTATTTAGTTTCATAACAAGAGTGTTAAAAGTAATTATTTTAAAGGTGATAGTTATGACAAATTTCGTTAAGTAACTTGGAAAGAGTTGTAGATTGTGTGTGTGTAGTTCAACTGTTGTAATTTGATGTCACGTTCTGTATTTTTCTTATTGGCTTAAGTGAGTATTGTTACATCATACTGTCTCGTAGTTTGTAGAAAGTTCAATGCCTCAATTGAGAAACGCATTTTTAGGGGACCAAGCGAGCATAAGTAAAATAAGAAGAAGCTCAGTGTAAAAAAAAGTTAACTAGTGAAAGAAAACGTAAACTTAGACGGAGTGTGAGTGATTAGCCTTAACGGGTGATTTCTGTAGTGTGTTTCATAACAGAGGTAGGAAAAATAATTTGTCATGTCCATTTGATTCTACAGTAACTGAACCAGCATGTGTGTACTTTTGATGTAAAGAAGACAATTATTTAAAGTTCTAGATACAACTGTGGTGACCTATGACGTAACGTAAGCGAATTTATCACAGATTCTATAGTAAGAAACAAAGCGTAGAAAAATAAAATAATTCGTCTTGTCAATTGGATTCTAGAGTAATTGAATTAGTCTCTGTGAACTTTTGACAAGAAAAGAGAATTATTTAAAGCTTTAAATACAACTGTGATAAACATTAGTGCAACTAAATTTTGTACGTAGGTTTGACATGTTTTTGAATATATTTAAAACCAAATGGATTGTGTACAGTCCGTTTATTGTTGATATTTATTGCCAACAAGTCACAGACACCTACTGTAAAAGAATCCCAGCCCCTATTCATATAAAACCTGACAAGAATATTTTTAAAGCTATGCTACACACAGAAAACCTTCACAAACAATTTACCTGAACATACCGTACTAAATATGTATTCTAATCTAGTTATGGAAGAGTGAAATCCGTGACGATTTCAATTGTTACATCTATATTAACAATGTGTTCTTTAGCTACACGCTAAAGATGGATTTTAAACGTGATCTCTGATGATATAAGTAAAGTTAATTACGTTTAAGAACTTCTTCCATATCCTATTGTAGAGGAATATTGCTGCAGAAATGAGAGGAATATCCACTCCCCTTTCCAAAAAATTAATTAAGACTGCTACATGATGTAGATCTAAAAGATACACCATATTGAAGAAAAGTGATTGCAATATTCTCCATAGCATGATGGATTTGGGAATATTTCCTGATAATATTAACTACACAGCAAACAAACATTTGAAGTTAACAAAGTTTCAAGTCACATCTTGGAGCAATTGTAATCACTACAATCTCATTTGATCACATGCCTCTTAAGTCCCCCAGAGTAGACTCATTGCACTTTTGTGTCTTAGTTTCCAAAACCCCATTTAAGAATAATAGACTTATACAAACAGGGTCTAAGGGAAGTTTTACAAGATGTATTATCAAAGGTGAAGTTCACCATTCTTCTTTGCAAAACTTGTTGCAGCTGTGATGTTGGGCAATATTGCATAATCTTTGCCATCAAACTGAATAATATGGATGATAGGGAAAGTAGTTGTAGCACGAGACCTGGAATCTTACTATAGATGTGATTTGTTATCATTATTCATATTGATCTATTTGTCTTTTATATTGAAATGCATTATGACTTCCATAAAAATAATCGATTTTCAGTGAGCATTCATTCATTTACTTCTCAAAAGATAATAGAAACAACTCTTCGTGAAATCTCCAAATTTGAACAAGAGAAAGGGTGATGCTATCTAAATTATTTGGTCTTACTTATCAAATCTGATCACAATGCTAATCAACTTTATTACTTCTTCACTATGATTAGCAGATATGTAACTTGAAATGTAAGTTTTGGTTCATTACATTCTTCTGCAAAATCTGCCAGTAAGCATTTCTATATATACTTCTAATTACGGTTTCTCACTAATTACCTGTACGTGTCCTTATATAATTGACAATATAACATTTGGTTCTTAAACAGTGTTCTTCCAGAAGTACATCCTTAAGAAAAGTAAACATATAAACCACCGATATTTTTCAGGAAATAATCGATTCCCTTCTTAAACAGTTGTAAAGTGCCAGCCTCCACTACTTCATTCCATTTACTAAACTCCCTTTTAGAAAATAACTGAAACTGTGCCTCACTTTTTCTAAATCTTAAACTTGTTTCCTTTCATCTTATGGTCTTTAAAATAAGCAAAAAGAAGTTTGAGACCTTTTACCTATACATTCTTTAGATAATATTGTACTTCAATAAGATCTCTCCGCCTTTTCTCACGAGATCTCAACCTATTCCTTAAAATGCAGCCCATTCCTGAAATCATCCGTAGAGGTGTAGGAGGCAAATTAAAGTTGGGGGTCCAATGTTTATTCGACTGAGCAAAGCGAGAGAATGTGCGACAGGCACACCAACTATGGCTGCGGTCCAAGACTAGCCTTAGAGCCCTGGAAACTCTTCGGTTCTGGATTAACTTTTATGCATTCTACTCTTCTTCCTGAAAGTAATTTTTCTAATTTTGATGCATTTTTACTGGAACAGATTGAAAGCATGGGGCCTGGCCCCTGCTTTGTATGCCACCGATCCTATTAGCTATCCTCTGAACCTTTTCTATTGTT
>NW_013667496.1:38704-43411 GCF_000517525.1 Limulus polyphemus
GTGTATTGCAAAGTTATATTGAGAAAGAATACACTAGTTTTATTTAAGAAAGGACTTGTATCGCTAAAGTTTCTTCGGAAATATTTTTTACGGAAAATTAACAGACGTACACAGAGGCGTAACACTATTAACCTATTATTCTTTCTTAGAAAAAGATATCTGCACATAGTATTCCAATTGAGGTCTAACTAGTCATTAGTATAGCGAGATAACTACCTCTCGTGGCTTGTAAATATATATAACAGCTGATTAGGCCCCAAATAATTAATTGGATAAAACCATAAAATATACATTGTTATAATTAATATTACTAATTATAATTGATTTTATAATATTACGCGGGTGATAATATTTTGGGTAAACAATAATTTTAGCTTATCCGAAGTTAATTTTTTGGTTAGTGGCAAAAAAGTTTTCTGTAGGATGTGATTGACGACTTAATTTATTTCTTTATGTTGGTTACAATTTAGATGATTTTTAATCTTCAAAAACAACGTGGTAATTAAATTAGTTTCAAATCCTCTAATTACAGCGATATTTTTCGAATAATTAATTTCATTTTATAAACCATTTAGGTCTGAAGAATCATTGAATGTTTTTAAGCAATAGGATAATTCAGCTTGATAACTGGAGATTTTGTCAAGATATCGAAGACGAAGTAATGTTAAATCTCTGGATAACTGAGTGATGATGTGAAATGGAATAATGTGACCAAACACAAAATGAAATATGCAATGAACAATATTTGTTTTTAAGACTAAACGTATTCCAACGTTGACGAGGCCACAACTTCTAGATATAACTTGAAGGACACTTGTCGACATCGTTTCACATATTCTCTGGGCAGAACTTGAAAATAACAAAGGCGGTTACAACGAGAGTAACTTAACGACTTTTTCGACGACTTTTTATGTGAAACCTGTACGTATAAAGATTAAATGATAAATTCAGAATAAATACTGTGATATTGCTAGAAGATAAAATGCATGGTATATTCATATACCACAACTGTATATCAGGATTAATTGAATTCAACATAGCAAGAGCAGTTAAGGGAGAGGAAGTTATTTTAAATAAAAATCAACATGATTAAGAGGCTGACAAACTATTGGGTGGTTTTATACAAAATTAAAATGTGAAACTACTGGAAAATTGTGCAACAGTTTAAAGTTGAAATAAAAAAAGATAAAATGTTTGTTTGTTTTTAATTTCGCGCAAAGCTACACGAGGGCTATCTGCGCTAGCCGTCCCTAATTTAGCAGTGTAAGGCAGCCAGTCATCACCACCCACCGCCAACTCTTGGGCTACTTTTTTATCAACGACTGACCGTCACTTTATAACGCCACTACGGCTGAAAGGGCGAGCATGTTTGGTGTGACGGGGATTCGAACCCGCGACCCTCAGATTGCGAGTCGAGTGCCCTCACCACCTGGCCATGCCGGGCCTAAAGATGAAATGTTTGTCGCACAGAAAAATTAAATATTTCACCTTACAATGTTACTTCATTTCATTCTGCCTAAATCACATAACATCGGTTTACCCTTGCGACCTATGATTTCTTGTAATGAGAGTCCTACTTATTTATTAGCTAAGTATCTACCAAATATATTGTAATTTTTAATTGATTTAAATACACATACTGGCCTCATTCCATGTAAGTAATATATTCACGAAATCTCCAGGAAATAGTGATTTAAATGTTCTGTCAAAAACGTGTTTTAGCGTGAAATTACACCAAGTTTTATCTGTCCCCTAGGCACCCCGAATTTTAGCATTGTAGGTTCATAAGCTTACCCACCTTTGGACGTAAAAATAAAATAACAGTAAAAACTGTTTACATTTCAGGATGAAAGAGACAAAATTATATAAAAGGTTAAGTTATATATATTAGTAATTTCTATTTCAAAGACTTTTATTTTTCAACAAATTCAAAGTTGTTGTTTGTTATTAAACAAAAAGGGCTATCTCTTCTCACCACGGGTATCGAAACCCGGTTTCTAGCGGTATAAGTCCGCAGACATACCACTGTGCCGGCGAAATTCGAAGTTCGCATTACTAAAAGATCGTTTACCAAATCAGACAATAAAAAATGATTTTTAAATTGAAGACATGGTAGTACACAGTGCCAAACACTTGATGTGATTGAAAACTGTACTATCATTGGCTCTTTCGGCAGCGCGTTGAAACAATACAATTTGGAGACAATTTGAATGGGTACTGAAAGAAATTTTTATTACAAGTAATATATCTAAAACGTTTCAACAACCTTTCGTCATACTTGGTACCTGATAATGACAGAAGATTGTCGAAACGTTCTACACTTGTTATAGAGTTTCTTTCATTACTAATTCAAGACGTCTCCGAACTTTATTTTCTAAAAGAGGCTTGAAAGACAATCGGGGCGCCCAGAAACTGTTGTTTATCTTCGCCCCGCTCGCGAAAATAAGGTTTATTCGTTATTTTACTAACAGGGTGGGAAGATTGTAAACACGTGGTTGTTGAGTGATTGACTTGGCTGGTGTATGTGGTGAGCGTGAATAATGAGGTGACATGAATGCCTCAGGACTCCGGAAAAGCCGTGAAATCGCAAGCTGAAAACGTGAAGTCGCCGTGAAGAGGGTGAAGGTTTGAAGATTCGGTGGTACATTATGGTAAATAGATATAAAGGAGAAATAGGCTGCTGACGAAGGCAAAGGCCGCGACGAATGGCATTAGTGACATTAAGATAACAGAACTGAGCATGAAAATAAATTTGAGTTAACTTGAACGATAACATTAAAATCATAGAATTAAACATGAATTAATTGAATATATGATTCAATGATTATAAAGCTACTTGAATTCTAAACAAAAATTAAGACTTACATAAATATTTGCAAAAACAACCCTACTCTAAACCAACACCCTGGGGTGCCAAGATACCTCTTCTAAGTTTTGCAACAGTATCCAGTCATGTGAACTCTTTGTTCAGTACTGTATATATGTCTGTGTCAGTGTAAATTACTTGTACCTGATGATGACTAAACCTTGTCGAAACGTTGTACATTTGCTGTTATGTTAAACTTATTTTAAAGTTTTTCTTCATTACCCATTCAAGCCGTCTCCAACCATTATTAGTCTTAGGACTGGGATCTATAGATCCTATGCACGGGAAAGTTTTCCTTTGTGTGCCCGAGAAAACCCATTTTCACAGCCAGGAGTTGGAATTGTCTGTGTCTATGACGTCAGGGCGATCATAATCGTAGCTTGATTGGCGGAACATGCAAGCGAAGGGTGACTGGGACTGCTTGGCGGCTGGTCGCAGGAATCTATGGGAGCTGTTGACGGGTTATTTCTTCATCTGTCAGAAGTTTTCTATCCTTCTTGACGATGCGTGTTTGCGACTGTTTGCTGGAAGTTTGAAGGCTGTCTGTCAATGTTAAAGCAATAATCTTGGTGATTCGTGAAGTTTGGGTCTGGGCTGTGTTTGTGTTCGGTTCCTGCTTCTTGGCTGGTTGAGTCTGGGTAAATTTGTTAATGACATTTGTTGTGAATGTTTTTCGATGGAAGTTGTCTGGGTGAAATTGTCTATGACCTGCGGTGCAGATGTGGCTTTGTTGGCAGCTGGTAGTACTGTATGAGGCGTCGGTGGTCTATTGGTTTGAAATGACCGTGGAGAAGACTTGCTGATACTGTTAGAAGAATGGGCTGGGCGTCGGTGTGGGCGTTCGGCTCTGAGATGAAAAAAGGTGATAAAAACCACCATTAGAAAAAATATAGTTTGCTGTAAGTTTAGATGCCGTGACTGGTTTGATGAACTGGGTGATGTAGCTTGTTACTCTGAAGCGAATCCGGTGAACTGCTTGTAACTTCATTTTGGTGGCTTCTTCCAAAGGCTGTTGAATTTATTCTGGTGTGATTGCAGAACCGAAGCAGCTAATAACAACAGAGAAAAGATTAGTGGAACTATTGGGGATTGTACAGGATACATTAGGGCAGACGTTCCATGGGTTACACAAGTATGAGAGGTCAGCTTGGGTTGAGGGTTAAAGAAAAATTCCACCTCGTCGAAGGATTTGGGTCTTTGTAGGATTGATGGATACTCCTGGTTTAAATATTTTGATAAAGGCGATAATTTTGCATGAGGAGAAATTCCGGAATAAATCCGTCCAAATTTACTGGGGATATTAGCGTGTTTTGGGGCGAAGAACTAACTGACTCGGGAAAAATCTTGACTAGCAAGAAAATACGTTTTACTAGCTTGGCTGCTAAACTCGGAATAAAAAAAACACACACACACACAAAAACAAAACAGATGAATAGAATCTCCTTTGTTTACTCGTCCAAATGCTCAGCCTCGTTTTCGTGGCGACCTTCACACACCATATAAAGATAACCATGTCCCTGTGTATCCACTAGCGTGTAAAAATAAAAAAATATACCGACCGACCCCAAATTAGTTGGATTAATGTCGTTAACCATGAAAAAATAGCCAAATACTCATCCAATTTAACAAGTGATTCTGTA
Source organism: Limulus polyphemus (assembly GCF_000517525.1). Classification (NCBI taxonomy): domain Eukaryota; kingdom Metazoa; phylum Arthropoda; class Merostomata; order Xiphosura; family Limulidae; genus Limulus; species Limulus polyphemus. The sequence goes on from NW_013667496.1 coordinate 43,211, forward strand.
GTAGATATAATGAGAAATACCCACTAGTCTAGTTTAATGTCTCCAGCAAACTTTAATAATTACGCCCATATAAATATCATTAATCTAAATACAAAAAAGATAAAAAAAATCAAAGGCCCAAGCACTTATCAAAGGGGCCCGGCATGGCCAGGTGGTTAAGGCACTCGACTCGCAATCTGAGGGTCGCGGGTTCGAATCCCT
>NW_013667496.1:44411-50862 GCF_000517525.1 Limulus polyphemus
TTTATTTTCTTTCTCCTCTAACAACTGCTGTAATTTCTCTTCTTGTTTATTTTCTTTCTCCTCCAACAACTGCTGTAATCTCTCTTGTTTCTTTTCTCGTTCTTCTTGTTTCTTTTGTTGTTCGAGCTGCCATTGTTGCAGGTTTTCTTGCAACTGCTGTTGTCTCTCTTCTTGTTTCTTTTGCTGTTCTTGTATTACTGCCATCAAGTCTGCTAAGCTGTAGTTTGATTTTCCGCCAATTTGTTACGTCTCCGTTTGTTAATTAATTTTCCGTAACTTCGTTCCGACGAAACTTTAGCGACACAAGTCCTTGCTTAATAAAACTGGTTTATTCTTTCTGAATATAACTTTACCGATACACTCAACTTCAACAGTTGCGCTATAACAAACTATAATTCACGTATCACAAGCTAGACTTCAACAATACGTCTCTCTCTGACTGCAGTTCAATTACTCATTACCTACACACACATTATTATCCCGTCACGTTGTCACCCTCTTTTATATACCAGACTACCCTATATCTAGTAAATGCTCGAGCATTCGTCAAGGTACATGATAGTTCTAGAAACGTGGCGTGACATTAGTCATGTGACTTCGCTGACGCAACAATATATTTTTTTGGCTACAACCCACAAAACTTCTGAATTAAACTATTTTGATGTTATATCACCGAAGCTGTTAAAAATAATAATAAAAAAACAAACTTTCAAACAAATCAATATGAATATTCAACATAGTTTTGTTGGTAAGTGACGATGTATGTTATTAAGCATTAACAGAAAAGGAGCATGAAAGCGTTCTCGACAAAGTGAATAAGCCTTTTATAGTTAGTGATTAAGAAGTCAATCAGAAGAGAGAATTACTTGTTTGATGATAAACGTAGCGAGATCAACAGAATCGTATGGATGTCAGTACGATGTGGAAATGCTTACAAGCGTAAAAAAAACTGGTTACCATATGATTAAAGGAGATGTTCCCATTGTAACCAGTACGAAACAATTGTCAATCATATTTTCAAATGCCCTAAAAGAGGAACAATTCAACAAGAAACCCAATAATCCAAAGGCGGTGGATAAAGGAGCTAATTGGTGGAAACAACTATTACAGAATAAACCGGATTCTTAATATTTGTAAATATATTTTAGCACATACAAAGTGAAGTAATGAATAATTTCAATAAACATAATAGAGATTATACTTTTTACGTTACTTTGAATGTTCTTAAACTAATAAAACAATTTACTTTCAGAAATAGTGCTATCATTTGGTGTTTTCAACCTGAACGACACTTTACGTGACGTAGAACTAGATCAGAAATACTAAGATTTAAGCACAGAACTGCAGAGGGAAGGCAAAAAGTCTGTGCCATCTACATGGTTACTGTTACCTGAATAAAAAGATTGAGCACCACATTTACAATGACTCCAGAGCTGAAAATGCAGTGTGTGTGTATTTAGTTGCACATTATTACTTCCATTCCACACCCAGCACACTAATCACTAGGCCATGTTTAGCACATAGTTAATTAATGGATAAAACTTTGTGTTAGTATCGAATTAACCTTTCATCTCTTATTACTGTTTGCATTAAATTAAAGAAGTAATTGGTTTCTAAAAAAACTGAAGTCCAAAACTTGCTGACTGACTAATCAATAATTTTAAAACATGACAAAATTTAAAGAGATGTTAGGATAATTTTATGTTAAAAAAGTCAGAAGTCACTGAGTTCTTGACTCTTCCTCTGGAAATTTCCACAGCTGACCCCATAAAATCTTGAAATATTAACATGGGACAACAACAAAACAATCTCTATGAGTGGGGTACCACAGGTCTCACTGTTAGTACCTTTGCTCTTTTTTGATTTACATCACATTTGTTAAGGCAATTGATAGTGTTGATGCATCATCTTTTTTCATATTTAATGATGGTTTATTTTGAATTTCGTACTAAGCTACACAAGGGTTATCTGCACTAGCCGTCCCTCATTTAGCAATGGAAGACTAGAGGGAAGGCAGCTAGTCATCACCATCCACTGAAAACTCTTGGGTTACTCTTTTTACCAAGGAATAGTGGGATTGAATGTAACTTTATAAAGGCCCCACGACTGAAAGGGTGAGCATGTTTGGTGGGATGGGAATTCGAACTCACAACCCGCAGATTGTGAGTCAAGTACCCATAACCAGTAAAACTAGGGACCACAAATATAAATTTGGGCAGGGTGGCAGTTATCTTCGGCTAAGACATCTTTACTTTTGTAACTAACAGAGAAACTGGCCAGTGGAATGGGTTGCCTTCAGATGTGGTAGATACAGTAAATTTAAGGGAAAACTTGACAAATATTTTAATGATAAGGGTTGGCTTTGAGTTTGTTTATTTTAATAGTGTTTAATTAGTTGAAAAGACAGCCTTAATGGACCAAAAGCTCCCCCTGTTGTCCTTTAATGTTATGTTTCTGTTAGGGTAATAGTTTGGCACTGAATGAGCCTTGGAATTTGTTTTATGTACTGCAACTGCTACTTTCTAGTCTCAGGTAGATGATATTTGATATTTCAATTTTTATAAAACTGTATTTTCTTATGATCTTGGTTTTCTAAACTAGTCTGGAGGATGTTAAACAGTAATTACAGGTTTTGCAGAATGTAGCAGTGTGTGTACTGCAGTTTTATTTTTGTGATTGGCTATTTGTTTTTGAGATGTAGTCCCTGCGAGTCCAAATGAAGTTCTCTAAAGCCACCTTGAGTATTCACCTGTACAAAATAAACTGATCTTTACATTAATATCTGAGAACCTTTGAACACAGGAAGACCATAGTGCTGACATTAAAATGTTGCCTACATCCACTCACAAATTCAGATAGTTCACAAACTCCTCACATGATGTGATTAAATTTATTAACTGAAATATGAATATAACAAAAAAACTATTGCAATATTTATACTCATCAGAATAACGTTTTTTATTCCTCAACCATTATAAACAAGTGTTACAAATGATGATAAAAATGAGTCACCCTTCACAGCGAATACTTTCATCTTTAAGTACAATTAATAATTTTCAAAGAAGTAACCATTTCACCAAATGAAATATAAACACCACAGTAAACTTTAGGAAATCCTCTTTTGAGAAGGACTTAAATAACTACAAAGCACTTCATGTCATTCCGTGAACAGACTTAAGGTGAGTTTTCAAGTAGTCTGCACGACAAAGGTGTCTTCTACAAACAGGACACTGGACTCTGGTGAAATTCATGTGATGTAACTGAATGTGCCGTCTCATATTTGCAGCCCGAGAAAACCTCTTGCTGCAAAACTCACACGTGTGATGTACACCTACAAAGAAAAGAAAATTTTGTGGCAAAGAATTATTGTCAGTCAGATCTGTTTGTGAGACGAATATATCAATTAGAATTGACCAGCTTTAAGGAATGTTTTTAGTCACACGAGAAAGACATCAAGTTGTTACTAGTTACATTTATTCTGACTAAGATGACAGAATAAATAAAACAGTACAAGGTTAAATATGATTATTAAGTTAATTTTGAAGACAGTTTTTTTTTTTAAATTAGTAGAATTAATTCAAGATGAAAAGAATTACAAATATATATATATATATATACAATTTTTCTTTATAATTTTCATATTCAAAACATAGTGTTTAAGTGAAATTTCAAGTTACCTTTATACAAGGGGTAGGAGAAAAAGTTATCTTTAAAAATGTTCTAATCATTCAACATTTAATTTCTCCAGATGTCTTTAATTTTGGAAATAATGGTATCTTTTTGACTATTTTTATTAAACTCAAAATAACAGTATATTACAGATTGGTTTATTAAATAACAGGTTTCATGTCTGGTTCATCTAGTGACAGATCATACGACTAGTTTCTCTAATAACAGGTTCCATGACTGGTTCATCTAGTGACAGATCATATGACTAGTTTCTCTAATAACAGGTTTCATGTCTGGTTCATCTACTGACAGATCATACGACTAGTTTCTCTAATAACAGGTTTCATGTCTGGTTCATCTACTGACAGATCATATGAATAGTTTCTCTAATAACAGGTTTCATGTCTGGTTCATCTACTGACAGATCATATGAATAGTTTCTCTAATAACAGGTTTCATGTCTGGTTCATGTACTGACTGATCATATGACTAGTTTCTCCAATAACAGGTTTCATGTACTGACAGATCATATGACTAGTTTCTCCAATAACAGCTTTCATGTCTGGTTCATATACTGACAGATCATATGACTAGTTCCTCTAATAACAGGTTTCATGTCTGGTTCATCTACTGACTGATCATATGACTAGTTTCTCTAATAACAGGTTCCATGACTGGTTCATCTACTGACAGATCATACGACTAGTTTCTCTAATAACAGGTTTCATGTCTGGTTCATCTACCGACAGATCATACGACTAGTTTCTCTAATAACAGGTTTCATGTCTGGTTCATCTACTGACAGATCATATGACTAGTTTCTCTAATAACAGGTTTCATGTCTGGTTCATGTACTGACAGATCATATGACTAGTTTCTCTAATAACAGGTTTCATGTCTGGTTCATGTACTGACAGATCATATGACTAGTTTCTCTAATAACAGGTTTCATGTCTGGTTCATCTACTGACTGAAAATATGAATAGTTTCCATTACTGTTTCATCTTCTGACAGATCATATGACCGGTTTCTCTAATAACAGTTTCCGTGACTGGTTCATCTACTGACAGACCACATGACTGGTTTCTCTAAAAACAGGTTCTGTGACTGGTTCATCTACTGGCAGATTATATGACTGGTTTTTCTAGTAACAGTTTCCATTACTAATTTTACTAAGAATAAGTGAAGGACATAAAACTGTTTAATGAAATATATATATTTTTTTTGTTTGAAAGGTGTTTTTTTAATAGCAGGTCAACTTATTTAGGCTTAAAGTTATAAGTCTAATACACATTTGCATGCTTGATTTATTCCAATACATTCTTACCGGTAAACAGTGGACCTGAAACGATAACTAGTCTTAAAACTGCTAAAATCTATTGTAAGAAGAACAAACAAACAACAGTGTTCTAGTTATTCATCAATACTTTATTGTATAAATACAGAAATATAATCGTTACAAACTGTGTTACAGCTGATCTTAAGTTTACTTAAACTCTCACTAAAAATGAGACAACAAAAATTATGAAATTACCAATCCATTAAACTTAAGCTACCCTCAGAGTAGAAAACAATATAAAGGGACAACAAAGATGGAATCTATTAACAAACTGTTATGCAGTGGAAATCAATATGCTGTTAAAAAATGGTAAATATTTTAATGTTTACAATGTTTCCAGCTCAGATGCTCTTCCTCTGGTGACTTTACACTTTGATCAAAGGACTGTTAAACATGGAAGTCAAATTTACTATGAGCCTTTGTCTACTAAAATATTCATATAAAAAACAAACTGTTAAACATGAAGCTAACTAGCTTTGTCGACTGAAGTATTCATGTAAAGAAACAAACTGTTAAACATGGAATTCAAATTTACTGTTAGCACTGTCTACTGAAATGTTCATATAAAGAAAATGTTAAACACGGAAAAAAAAACCCGTTAAACATGGAAGCCAAATTTTATGTAAGCATTGTCTAGTGAAATGTTCATATAAAGAAAATGTTAAACATGGAAGTCAAATTTACTGCTAGCACTGTCTACTGAAGTGTTCATATAAAACAAATAATGTTAAACATGGGAGCCAAATTTACCGTTAGCCTTGTCTACTGAAATGTTCATATAAAAAAGCTGTTAACAAACTGTTAAACATGGTAGTCAAATTTACTGTTAACCTGTTTCTACTAAAGTGTTCACATTTAAAAAAACAAAAACTGTTAAACATGGAAACCAAATTTACTGTTAACACTATCTACTGAAATGTTCGTGTAAAAAAAAAATATTAAACATGGAATTCAAATTTACTGTTAGCACTGTCTACTGAGATGTTCATATAAAAAAATTAACTGTTAAACATGAGAGCCAACTTTGCTGATAGCCTCTGTCTATTAAGGTGTACATATAAAAAAAAAAAAACTGCTAAACATGGAAGTCAAATTTTTGTTAGCCTCTGTCTACTGAAGTGTCTATATAAAAACAAGAACTGTTAAACACTGGAGCCAAATCTACTGTTAGCCCCTGTCTACTGAAGTGTCCATATAAAAACAAGAACTGTTTATAAACTGTTAAACACTGGAGCCAAATCTACTGTTAGCCCCTGTCTACTGAAGTGTCCATATAAAAAACAAGAACTGTTAAAAATTGGAGCCAAATCTACTGGTAGACTTTGTATTACTAAAGTGTACATATAAAAACATGTACCCTTAATAAACTGTTAAATATGGGAGCCAAATTTACTGTTAGCCTTTGTCTACTAAAGTGTACATATAAAAACATGTACCCTTAAT
>NW_013667496.1:51702-58446 GCF_000517525.1 Limulus polyphemus
ATAAACTGTTAAATATGGGAGCCAAATTTACTGTTAGCCTTTGTCTACTAAAGTGTACATATAAAAACATGTACCCTTAATAAACTGTTAAATATGGGAGCCAAATTTACTGTTAGCTATGTCTACTGAAATCTTTCCTCAGAACAGTTAAAATAAAGTGCTTTGCTGCTTGGAACATGTAGAAAGTTAAATAGAAATTAACAACAGATAAAGAAAATAATAACATACACAATTATTTAGGCAAATGTAATTTCTAAACTTTATGCGACTACCTTGTAGAAGGGTACTTGTGCAAATGTAGGGTATCTTATTAAAATATATGTTTTTGTTTGATGCCAATTTACATACAGGTTAAATCATATTGGAGTATTTAGGTGTAATACAAATAATAACACATTTTACAATATCACGGTATGGTACGACACTGTATCTGTTGTACCCTAAACCAGGGGTTCTCAAACATTTTCGACTCATGATAAATTTTTATAGGATCCATGCTCTAGTGTAGTAGGGCTTTTATAATTTTACAATAAAATTATCTTTATGCTTTACTGCATCTTGTTATGGGACCCACCCAAATATCCTGTGACACACCTTTCGGTAAATGCTATCCGATACCAGAGGTTTCAGCTTGAAATTTCTAATACTTAGTATCACTGCTAACTTCAATGTTAACTAATGCTTTTGTTAGGTCAGGTGGAAGAAATGTTCACGATAAACTTAAATGCAAAACAATGTTGTATGCATAACATATTGCCACAGCTAAAATGGTAGTAATTACTTGGTGAAAACTATCCTAAAATATAATTAATGTTCTAAAAATAAATACGAGTAAAAGCTATGTCAGTCAGAGAGAGAGATACAGATGCAGTTGTTGTTTCAAGTGTACATAAAAACCTATTTATACCTATCCAGTTTATCCTAACATTAAAAGTAGTGTATTGGTTCAAGTCCAAAGCAAACACGTGCTTGAGATTAGCCTTGTTTCTTGCAAACAGAACTCTTAGGGTGTAATTAATGTTTGTTACTGGGAGACTTTTTTTTGGTACAACACAGGCATTTAAAGATGTAGGGTATGTGCCCAGTTCAGTTCCTTGAAATGTTTCTGGAAGCTAACATAGTGAAGGAAAGACAAGCTTTCTATGATAAAAGAAAACAAGTTGATAAGTTCTTACACAAACTTTCTTATCCCTTACTGCCTTATTTGTGTATTTTTCCAGCTATTATAATACATTGTAAAGTATTTTAAAACCATGGGATGTTGCCAAGTTTCTTACGTTCATTGATACAAGGAATATTTTTCAGTCATCACTATGCAATTATTATCAAGGTTTATAAAGTTTTGTGTGAATTTTCTGTTAGTTCCCTCAAAGGAGTGTTGTATTGTGTGAATAAGAAATGAAGTACTGTAAATATGATCCTTACTGATAAAACATTCATTCCCAGTACTTCACTGCAAAAATTAAAGTTAGATGTTTATAGACCTGGAATTAAGAATCAGATTAACATTTATATAATATCTTTTCAAGTACATTACTTAAGTCATGCCCTTCAGTGGTCAGTCTAGAGGCTTATAACACTAAAAACCAGGTTTGTATACAATGGTAGGCACAGCACAAACAGACCATTGTGTAGCTTTGCGCTTAACAACAAATAAAACTTGAGCCGTAAATAATACGCCATTAAGATAAGTTTTAAAAATGTATATTCTCAAAACATAAAATGGGTTTGCCAGGTAGCTTTCAAAACTTGGTGCAGTAATTTAGGATAGCTGCAGCTTTTTAAACTCTCGACCTCTGACCAGAAATTACCACAATGTAAGTTACCATTACAAGTCACTACCTTCTCCGACTTTCATTAACAATACCTGTTAAAGAATGGGGGAGAATCAAGAATGAAATGTAATTTAAAATGTTGAGATTAAAGCAAAGAAAAAAAAAAGTAACTAATCCAATTTACAAAATAGTTTAACGAAATAAGGTCATACAGCAATACATATTTAGAGGCAATGTTAGAAATTATGTACAACTTTTTATGGAGAATTTGGAGAAGTTTCATATTATAAGAAGAGAAACTAATACACACTGTATAGATACTGAACCTGTGTGATGTGTAAAATCTGTTCCTTCTCTTGCTTTAGAAGTGTTCGTAAAACACAGAAGCGGTATCTATGACAGAAAAAAATGCAAAACATAACACTGGCAATGATCAAAACATAAGATATTAGATCCATTAAAGCAACATAAAAAATTATCTGAGCCAGAACGTTTGTGCAAAGCTACAAAAAGGGCTATCTGCACATAGAAGTCCCTAGCTTTGTACTGATAGAGGGAAAGTGGCTTATTAGCAGTCAACCCTTGTCTGACCACAAAGAAAGATTTGATCATTACTATTAATAGTACACTCACAATTACAAAGTGAGGAGCAGACTTGCACGGCAACAGCATTCACAGTCCAAGCATGTTAACCACTAGACCCCCCCCAAAAAAAAACACGCCTAATACCAACTACAGTCTGCAACTCCAACAGAATACCTTGCAAATAACTAATGAAATCATTTTAACCAACAAGATAATTTAAATATACTTTAATATCAAACAATTATTAAAATAATGTAGTTAATGAGATTTGATGATGATCATTCATTAGAAATGATTCCCCAACACATCTATCGTGACTATGTCAGTAATGAAGCTATTTTTAAAAACATGCATAGCTTGAACGTATACTTCAGAAGTCTTTTAAAAAGTTCCAAAACACACACACATGCACACTTATTACATGGAGTATAGAATAACGTGAGAGATAATTCATTATTTACATAACTGTCACTAAATAGTAAAAACACATTTTGTTTCAAGTCCAACCTTCTCAGGCATATTTATTTCATTAACCTTAATAAATAAACACAACCTGCCATGTTTTAAAAATCTACTTCCATTATCAAAATAAAATAAAAAAGAAGAAGATCAGATCTGGGTTTAAAGATTGAAAATATTACTGCCAAGAACAAACAAAAAAAAGATGAAAAAAGTGTATCACCATTAGCTTAGCTGCAACCATCAGGTAAATTAGACAATTTTATTTGTGATTGTAATTACCACACGTGGAAATGTAAATAACATGCCTATCTTATTCAAATTACTATGGTAATTATTCTCTTTTTTTTACCATAATGCGAAAAACAGAAATCATTTTATTCATTCTTCTACATACTAATACTGTGTCAACAGAAAAACCCTAAATGATTCAGTTAGGAAAAAAGGAACATGTTTCCTTTGATGGTTAATTGTTTGAAGATTTCATGTCAAACTGCTAGAGTAACCATAAAACCTAACCATGCCTTAATAAAGATTTATGGTAGCAGTTCAAAACTATCTTAAGTGGAAAAACTTTGACTTTACCTCAAAACACATTTTAACAAATAAAATCTGTCTTTAGAAGATTACAGTCAAATAAACTTTATATATATATATATATATACCATGAAACTTAATTAGCACATTTCATTACAATTTTTAAATCTGCTGGCAGGGGTTTTAAAAACAAAAACAAGGAACAAATTAAATGTGGAAATAGCCACTAATTAATTATGAGTCCTTAAATAGTTCAACCTGTTTTTAACTCAACGTTGACATTGACTAAGGTGCTTGATCATGTTATATCGTCTCGAGAAGACCCGTCCACACTGGCTGCATGTCACTCTATTCTTAGACGTGTGCTGGAAGTACAGGTGGCTGCTAAGGGAACCACGTGTGCTGAATGCCTTCAGACAAAACTGGCACACTAAGTTTGCCGGATCCCGCTGCATAGTCAAACGTGGACAGGAAATTAAGAAACCTATAAAAAAAGTTATAGATAATAGCACTAACACTTAGATACAAGTCCAAATTAAACCAGCAGATTTTTAACATAAATAGTTAAGTGAAAACTATATTCAAAACTATCCTTACCTTTCAAGTTTCAAGTGGAATTTCCATGCAACACTTTTTTATTGACATATATATAATCAGAAGAGTAATATTACACTAATATTGAGACTTAAGAGAAAATTATGAACCATTGTCTCGAATTCACTAGAAAACTTGTATCAACATAGAACTAGAGTATGTTTTCAAAATATCATTTCATTAGATATCAAACCCCACAAATGTAAACACTAACCAAACTGTTTTATAATTATTATTATTATTACTATCATGTTAATGTTATTTGAAACTAAGAGATCTTGAGTTACACAACTAAAACACTTCTAAAACAAAACACAATATATGCTGTAAATGAGTTATTCTCTTGCAGTTCATGTGATTAAACAAATAAAAGAACTGTCTTTAATCGAGTAGTTCAAAATCTTTTAAGAGTATTTTGAAACCTATGTGTTATCTTTTGATCATTATTTAGTGAAGTTCTTGTCTGTTGTTTTAGATAGTTCTTGCTCTACACTATTGTCTATTGTTTTGAATGGAATATAGTAGTCTTGTCAACAATTAGTGTAGTACTCAGTCCAATTATTAGTTACCTGTTGTAGTTCTGCATTACTCAGTCTAAGTGTTGTTACCTATTGTAGTTCTACAGTACTCAGTCCAAGTATTAGTTTCCTGTTTAGTTCTACGTTACTCAGTACAAGTGTTGTTACCTGTTGAAGTTCTACAGTACTCAGTATAAGCATTAATTGCCTGTTGTAGTTCTGCATTATTCAATCTAAGTGTTGTTACCTATTATAGTTCTACAATACTCAGTCCAAGTGTTAGTTTTCTGTTTAGTTCTACGTTACTCAGTATAAGCGTTAATTACCTGTTGTAGTTCTGCATTATTCAATCTAAGTGTTGTTACCTATTGTAGTTCTACAATACTCACTCCAAGTGTTAGTTTTCTGTTTAGTTCTACGTTACTCAGTATAAGCGTTAATTACCTGTTGTAGTTCTGCACTGCTCAACCTAAGGATTACTTGCAGCCTAATTCTTCCACACTATAAAAACTTACATAGTTCTTGTTCTACATTTTTTGTAGAACTACAACAGGTAATTAATACTTGGATTGAGTAATGTAGAACTAAACAGAAAACTAATAATTATACTGAGTAATGCTGAATTACAACAAGTAACTAATACTTGGACTGAGTAATGTTGAACTACAACAAGTAACTAATACTTGGACTGAGTAATGTTGAACTACAAGTAACTAATACTTGGACTGAGTAATGTTGAACTACAACAAGTAACTAATACTTGGACTGAGTAATGTTGAACTACAACAAGTAACTAATACTTGGACTGAGTAATGTTGAACTACAAGTAACTAATACTTGGACTGAGTAATGTAGAACTACAACATGAGGTACCTAATACATTAAGCAGTGTATAGGTTGAAGCATCAATGGAAATAACAGCAATTGACATCATGGGACCATTACCAAAAACTGATACTGGAGACATGTATATACTGGTAATTAAGGATTACCTTACAAAATGGCCAGAAGCTTACTCAATCCCAAATCAAGAGGGAGCCAAAGTAGCAAAAGTGTTGGATGAACAGTTCTTTACAAAATTTGGCTTATCTATGGGACCTCACTCATAAATGTTATTTTGAGTCTAAGGTTCTTTGCATGAAAAATATATTGATCTTGATCTCAACCTCGAACTGCTCAGTCTTGACTACACCTCTGCTAATAAGTATATAATAATATGAGGACAATATTCCTTTTACTGAACAACATACAACAATAGATGACTAAGGAGTAACTGATATTCAAGGTTTTTTTATACAACAATACATAAATACTTATACTTAACAACTACATAAACTGGACATTGCTTCTTGAGTTAAAAAGTAATAACAGAGCACTGTTACCTTTATTCAGGAAACTGATACAGAACTGACAATAAACTTTGGAACTAGTAAAAATTGTAAAGAAAGTTCACACAAAACAAATACTACATAGTACAGTTATAAAAAAAATGATGTCACAAAGATGTAGATGTTTACATCTATAAGATGAATATACACATTTTAGGTAACACCACATAAATATGTGTATAATGTTAAAAAATTATAATTTACAAACAAGTTCAAATGAGTAAATCTTCATTGTCTTTGGTTGGTTTAATTCTTATTAATTAATTCATATGCAATTATAAATTTAAAGCCAGTAAATGAAGAAAATGGTTTCAGTTAAGTTAAAACTCAAGATTAAATTTAAAAAATTTTTTTTATATGTCTGGTGATACATCTTGTAACAAATTTTAATACCATTAGTCATAATTCTTTAATTGTGAAAAACATTCCTCTACTGTAGTTAAAGTTAAATACAACAGTCACTAGAAGCAACATCAAACAATTTCCAATGTCAAATGAAATGTTAATATACAGAGTGTACAGTAAGTATAAACATAATTTTCAAGTGAATGTAATAAACAGACTGAAATTTGTTTATGTGTGTTATATACATATGTAGAATCATTAAGTAGTTGTTCCGCTGTATGATATTGAATATGACGAAATGTCATAACGTTATTCACATACCTAAATTAATTTACGTTATTATATAATGAAATAAAATGGATTCAAGACCCCATAGCTATGATTAAAATTTGTTTGTTTGTTGAATTTGGGCTAGCCATCCCTAACTTTCAAATTATAGACGGTAGTGAATGCCAACTCTTTACCAATAAATAGCAGGATTACTTTTCATCATGGCCAGGTGGATAAGGCGCTCGACTCACAATCTGAGGGTCGCGGGTTCGA
>NW_013667496.1:59434-68330 GCF_000517525.1 Limulus polyphemus
CAAACAAACAAACAAACAATACTTTTCATATTACAATGCCTCCATAGCTGTAAGGGTGAGCATGTTTATCGATGGGTATAAATCCCATAATCTACAAATTACATTACTTTGAGTGCCCTGACTGAAATTATTCCTCTGATGTGATAAATTACAAATATACAGTTACATGTTTTTACTTAACAATCAAATTCAATTATCTTTCTCTTTCTAACAAAAACAACATATTCTTGTTATTTTAAAAGCCTTCAATGGTGGTAAAGTTAAAAGTACTAAACATCTTTGGTGTTAGTACTACCTTACATATATTCCTGCCTTTATTTCAAAAATGGTGAGGCAGTAATACATCTGTGGAGTTAGTAGTACCTTACATATTTCTGCTTGCATTTCAACAATGTAATGCCGAACACAAGTTTTTTTTTTTTGACTGAGAGTAAACAGAAGCAGCACGATTAAGCTCTGAGATAGAGTAACCTCTGCTTTATGTACTTTAAATACTTACTGATACACTTTATGTAGAAACTGAGTGATTTAATTATTTTCCTAACTATCATTTAAGCACTTGATCAAAAACAAAAGTGTCAAAAATACTGCTTCAGTGCCAGGCAGAACCAGCTACCACGGGAAGAGAGATCCCTGCTTCGGAACATCTGTCATACCGAGGACTAATTTTCTTACTGTTGCAAAAACATTTACACTTTGGCAATTAATAAAATTATATGCAGTCTCTTTCTACTGATATATGCAGGAGAAGTGTCATTTCTTATTTCTGGCCACAGTTAAATATCACTAAATTCTATATTATAGGAGAGACATATAAATTTATTGTGCTGAGAACACAAAATACAGAATTCATAGTTCAACAAATTTATGATGATGAAATTTTTTATTTTTATTTAACCCTTATCAGCACACCTGGGGTTCACACGAACCCCAACAACTTTCTTGGCTGTATATCTTTTTACATAATCATTACAAATTTATATAAATTCACACAATTGTCAAGCAGAAACCCTGCATCGATATGACTACTGTTTTTATAACAGGCAGATGAAGTACATAGCTTGTTTAATTTTGAATTTTGCGAAAAGCAACACGATGGCTATCTGCACTAGCCATCCCTAATTTAGCAGTGTAAAACTTGAGGGAAGGCAGCTAGTCATCACCACCCACCACCAACTCTTGGGCTACTCTTTTACCAACGAACAGTGGGATTGACTGTCACATTATAACAACCCCACGGCTGAAAGAACGAGCATGTTTGGTGGGATGGGGATTCGAACCAGCGACCCTCAGATTGTGAGTCGAGCGGAGTATGTAGCTATAATCTAATATAATCACTATACATGCAGTTTGTCGTATAGCATACAAAAGAAGTTTCTAAACATTTATTTCATTATATAAGCTGTTGTAGAGGATAATATGTCAAAGTAGTACAGAATAATCTTGTTCGTTTGTTTTTAACATCATTCTGGTAAGCCGTACATGCATGTCATTCCTCAACAAGTGATAATTTCCATTTTTTAGGAGGCTTGTTTGATAACTGATGCAAATAACCAACTTATGGGATTTGGTTAGATCCAAAGTTTCATACACTTTCACTTCTCTTTGAGTGTATGTTGCAGTAGTCTCGTAATCCCATCATATATTGATGGATAATGACTTGATTGTAGGAGTTTAATAAAACTTCAGGATTTTTTGATACACTGTTTGTTTAAGGAATGGTTTTATACTACTTATCTGTATACTGAGAAACAACGTAATCTTGTATTTTCTTGACTTGTTAAATACTTCTTCTAGAATACATATATTTTTATGTTGTTCACACCTCATGCAAAACCCAAATAAAACTTGTAATGCAATTAGTTTTTGGAATTTCAATTCAGAGTTAACTATAATGGTAGCTTTGTACTGAGGTCCAGTTTGACCCCCAGGTGTTCCACAACATAACTTTTCAAACTTGTGCTGATAAGGGTTAAGCTCAAATTCACATTCAGCAGGAACTGTCTGTATATTAAAGACTGAAGCTTTGCTAACCTAACAAACTAATACCCAAGCTTTTAATTATTAAAAAAAATAGTTCAATTTAGCTTTTAGTGTGAAGCTATTGTCACAGTCAATTGTTCTTACACAGAAAACTTGAAGCAAGATGTCTTTGTTCTTTAAAAAAATGAAGGATTAGATCTATCCAGCCAATCACATCCTGTATGTATGTTAGCATAATTTACTTAAAAAAATTCACTATCATACAGTTGATTTGCAATATTTTATTTTTTCACACAGTAAAAAAACTAAAAACTATGGCATATTGACAGATATAGTTTTAACTCTCAAGTTACTGACTTGCACTTATAACATTCAATACTAGTGTGCTTCACTTACTGCACCATACTGAGTAACTTCCTGATTTTGTCTATTATATGACACTCAGTGTAACGAACTGACCAAATAAAGTACATAGCATTAGTTAGTATAATTGATGGTATTTTGTTTAATCTTCCTTGTGCAACTCCAGGTTATTAGGGACCCTTTAACCAAAAAAGCATACAGACCAAACATGTGTCACCCTTACTGTTGTATAACATGAAAATATTACCTGTGTAGCAAGCAATCCTCCTCATATTCAACGTCTGAAGTTCATGTTCTTTAAGTTTTCACAACTGAAGATGTAGTAGCAGTGCACTCATCTTCTGGTTAACAGCTGGGTTTCTTAACATTCATAAAAGAGGTGGGCACATCATCACATTAGACAGTGGTTGGTAATATTACTGGTGTTGTATACTTCAGTATTAGTGTTCTTCTGTAGAACCTTCTAGTTGTGGATCCAACATGTTCCCTGGGCACATGTAGGACTAGATAAGTGCACTGCTACTATACCTTCACTTGTGAAAACTTAAATAAAATAATGTGAACTTTGGTTGTTTAATAAGCACAGTTGTAAACTTCCACAGTCTAAGCTATCAATAAATGCACTGTTATCAATAGTTGGAAATGGTGTGATATGATTATCTTGCTCAACTAGAACAAAAAGCCAATTTGAGTCTTATTACTGAAGATGTATGATGATTTATAAAAGCAAGTTTTGGATGTTTCAATAGATCTTTGCACTTGTGACTTTTATCAATCAGTATCAGAAATATCACGAATATCAGTTAATACCTTTCTTTATGTGGTTTACTGGGCTGTGGTATTTGAATGAAGAACTTTTTATGTGGCAGGAGGAAACAAATAAAATATCGAGTTCTGTGTCATTCAAAAGAAAATTATCAAGACTTACCACTATAGCATAATGTGTAAATTTTAACTAACTGAGATGTCTCATTAATTGTGTATGGCAAACTGTATTCAATACTAATAACTATACCAAAGTAACAAACAATAAATGTTGATGTAGTACATGTCAGTATGTTGAGAGTTTATTAATTTCTCGAGTGAAAAGTTTCATCAATATAATATCTATAGATGTATGTTGACAGAGGTTTTATTCTACATTGTTTATGGTTCACTCACATGAATTTGGTTACAGTAACCATGGTTAAATATAGATACAAGTAACTTCAAGCTACAACCTTATCTCAATATCTGCAGCGTAATTTCTAGCGGGGTGGGGCGTTACTTTTACACAATTTTAGTTACCCATGTATAAAGTTATTCAAATTTGTTTTAGCACAGAGCTGCACAATACGCTATCTGCACTCTGTCCACAACGGGGAATCAAACTCCAGATTTTAGTGTTGTAAATATAAACTTACTGTTCACTCACTAGGGGAACCTTTCTTTAGAAACCTGATAAATGCAGAGAAAGACTGAAATAATATTGAATTGCTTTCACACTGAGTATTTTTTCCCAATATTATCACCACGGACAAATGTTTACAAGTGGACCTATCTTTCAGGGACCACAACGTAAGTTTTAAAACATAATCAGGTCAAACTTATTTAGGCCATCTTTCTTCTACCTTTTGTTCACCAAACTAACAGATCAAACAAACTACAAGAGTAAACTTAATTATGAAAGATTCACACAAGTTTTATTCCATTACACATAAGATACAGTTTCAAGACGATAACAGTCTATTCTCGATACGAAAACTTTTAGTAATCAAACACAGTTTTAATAAGAGTAAAAAAAACACAGAAATATTATTCTCCCCAGTTTCAAAGAATTTAATATATTGCATAAAAAAAGCACAAGTATAATAAAGACAAAAAGTAGTATGTTATGAAATAATAAAGAGCAAATCTTCATAATAAAAAACACAAAAACAAAATCATTAGGTCACTCCTCAGGCACAGATCTTACATGTACAGAAAAAGCAAAGCTAAATCCAAGTGTTTGTTGATTATGTAAAAATTAAAATGGTTTGAATGACACCATTTAAGATCGTAAGTGAGGACACACCATAATAAAGAGGACAGCTGAAATCAGGAGATGGCTGTCATGTTTTTCGTTGCATTTAACGGTTTCAATATGAAAGCAATATTAAGATCGTATGTGAGGACACACCATAATAAAGAGGAAAGCTGAAATCAGGAGATGGCTGTCATGTTTTTTGTTGCATTTAATGGTTTCAATGTGAAAGCAATATTACCGTAGTAAAAGAAAGACTTGTTAGAAAGAATGAAATTGTCCGTGTTGTTTGAATCATGAAGCTGATCACAGAATTGTCTTTCAAAAATCACAACATACAAAATGTTACCGACTTATTATTTTCCTTTTTTCTTGATTAATGCACAGAACACTTCTTATGGGGTTGGCCATAATTTTCTTTACTAAACCCTTTTGTGTGTTAATTTATGCTAAACATACATCTAAATGATGTTTACCTAACTCCTTCAACTTCTCATTATTCCACACACACACATACATAATGTTTTACTAACCCCTTCAATTTGTCACATTTCCTGCACAACATACAAACCTACATTCTTTATTAATGAGACACTACCATTTGGGACAGCTGTGACCTAATACAATGAAAAGTCTACTATGTTGGTTATGCCTTCAAAATGATCTTGATTGAAAGTATTAAAAAAAGTTTCTGAAGCAGTAACATTACAGTTTATTTCAGTGGACTTCACGTTTTAACATTAAGACAGTTACGGTTTCTATTTCCATGTATGAAGTAGAACAGTCTTGCCAAGACGAGGCACCAACGTTAGTAAACTAATATTAAATCAACTGGCTTCCTGAAGTTAGTTATGCAATTTGCTAAAAATAGAATTAACCTGAAAAAATATATCAACTAAACTTTAGGCTTAGATTATCACTTTCTTCAAAATACCAGTGTAAAATACAGTAAAGCTAGTTATAACGTTTACTAGTAACAAGAAAATAATTTCGCAAGCTGACAGAAAAACTATGTACACCAGCTATCAAATAGTAAAATTTAAAAATATCGGGAATATATCTTAACAGTAGTTACCAACAGTTTCTATTCTTAGTTATCCAGTTATTAGCTTCAGTAGATTTAACAAGTTAAACAAATGGCAACAGGTAAGTTTAACATAATAGTTGCTAAGTGCTGATATGTGGAATTAAGTGTAAACAACAGGATGTGAAAAGGTAAGGTAAAGTACATAATACTTGATAAAAAGAAAATGTCTAGCATGCATTAGTTTTGGTAAGTAGCATAATAGTTACAAACCATGACTCGTGAAACTGACCAATAAGTCAATGCTGGGAAAATTATACATTAAGCACATATTAGATTTGGTAATCTTAACATATTAGTAAGAAGCATGTCTGTTAGTCATTCAATTACACATTAAAAAACTCGTATCTGCATACAAGGTATGTAAATTTTACATTGTCAATTATTTTATTACAATATGGTTAGTTCCACGTTGAAAAAAACAAAAAAACAATGATTATGCTATGCCATTAACCTATGTTATGTTTTGTCTCTTTAAGACTAACATGGGAGTTAGTTTGTTCAGCTTCCTTTCTAAAAATATATAAACAGCAACAAAATAATTAAAAATATACAACTGAGAATACGACAGTAGAATAAACATTCGTTTGTTATCGGGAACATAAACTTTGCTTTATCTTTAATTCTCAACTAGCCCTAGTCTTCCTTCTCTTCTGTCTTTATAAACCTAAGAGGAGAGGATTCTGTAGATAAAACTGATACCACTTCAGAGTTGTCCTTATGGCTGTTGGTAATATGATAGTCAAGTTCTTCATTACTCATGAACAGTCTCTTGCAGATGGGACAGATGAAAACCAGGTCTTTGTGTTGCCACTTCATGTGACGGTTGAGATGATCTTTCCTGCTGACCACGGTCCCACACAGGAAACATGCAAACTTCTCTCTACTTGGAAAGTGGATCTTCATGTGCCGTTTCAGGGCTGCCCTGGAGTTTAGGACTTGGTTACACACTACACACTGCAGTGTGCCTAACTTGCCTGAAAGAACACGGTTTAGAGGATCATTACTTACGACAGCAAAACAATATACGCATAAAACAGTCTCTTTAATGTTTTACAAGTACCCATAATGTTTACCGGCATCACAAAACTTCGATAAAAAAAATACTTATGTGACAATGTGATGTTAACAAATGTGAAAGAATCTACGATATGACAAATCATGTCACAAAAAAATGTACCATTTTCTTTGTTCACAAAACTATATTCACATTCCATCTGAAATTAAATATTTCAAAAATACAAGTGGTTACAAGGAAAATATTGGCTGTTGACAGTGAACTAATATTAACAAAAACAAACAAGAGAAAATAGTTAGTTGTACTAGAATATTAACAGTCTTTTGATGATGTGGTCAAGCACTTAATACAGAGGTTGTTTACTAAGTTCTTTATTTGAACAAGTACATACAGTTTATGATACATCCTATTAACTATAAACATTTGAGAACTTTCATTGTGGAATCCCACCTAAATCAAACACAAATAAACAAACTGATATTCGGTACTTTGAATCACACTCTCACAAGAAGTGAAAAATTTAATCTTTCCAAAACTGGAAATATTTAACATTAATTTTTTTTTATATTCATTAGACAGTAAATAGTGAAATCGCTATATGAAACTGTTATCTTCCAGCATAGACTTCTAAACCATACTTGGAGCATATCAACCTTTAGATTTAATAATACGACACTAAACTGGTAAATAATTTAAGTTTCTTTATTATCATTTTCATATCATAAGAATGTCAACTGAAGTACTGTAATTTTTTATATAGCATCATCAGACTTTTATATTAACACTAACAGCGAACTAATGTATTACAGTACATTACTGTATCAACACACTGACAATATTGTGTATCAAATCACACATCTTCCAGTTTATGATTCTACAAAATTATTTTGGTATTAACACTGAGTAACAGCTTACACATCATCTGGTTTATGTTTCTACATCATTAGTTTTATATCAATTGACATATCTTCTAGTTCGTGTTTCTACATCATTAGTTTTATATCAATTGACATATCTTCTAGTTCGTGTTTCTACATCATTAGTTTCTTACCAATTATTGTGTATCAAAATACTCATCACCTGGCTTATGATTCTACATCATTAGTTTTATATCAGTTGACACATCTGGTTTGTGTTTCTACATCACTAGTTTTATACTAATTATTGTGTATCAAATTCTGGTTTATGATTCTACAAAATTAGTTTGGTATTAACACTGAGTAACAGCTTACACATCATCTGGTTTGTGTTTCTACATCATTAGTTTTATATCAGTTGACACATGTGGTTTGTGTTTCTACATCACTAGTTTTATACTAATTATTGTGTATCAAATTCTGGTTTATGATTCTACAAAATTGTTTTGGTATTAACACTGAGTAACAGCTTACACGTCATCTGGTTTGTGTTCTACATCATTAGTTTTATATCAGTTGACACATCTGGTTTGTGTTTCTACATCACTAGTTTTATACTAATTATTGTGTATCAAATTCTGGTTTATGATTCTACAAAATTAGTTTGGTATTAACACTGAGTAACAGCTTACACATCATCTGGTTTGTGTTTCTACATCATTAGTTTCATATCAGTTGACACATGTGGTTTGTGTTTCTACATCACTAGTTTTATACTAATTATTGTGTATCAAATTCTGGTTTATGATTCTACAAAATTAGTTTGGTATTAACACTGGGTATGAACTTACACAGCTGGCTTATGATTCTACGTCATTAGTTTTATATCAATTGATGTATCTTCTGATTCGTATTTTTACATTATTAGTCTAATAGTAACATTGGTTTCATCTGAAAGGTCTTCCTACGTCACCAGTATGATGGTAACACTAGATGCCAACTGACACACTACTTCAAAATTTGATATTACAATCACCTGACAAGGCTTCTGATTTATATTTACATGCAGAGTTTGATACTAACTGTATGAAATTTGTACTGAGATTTTGCATTGTTTATTTTTAGAAATTATAATTGCCACCTATTTTATATAAATACGTGTATGTTTGGTTACAGAGAACCTCTTCAAAAATGCTTTACTGGAGAGATGTATTTGTTTTAGAAGTTTATTTCAGTAGTATAATGAAAGATATCTGTACAGTCCAAAAGTTTTAAATGACTATGAATATAAAACTATCAGTTAGAAAAAAAAGATTACTAGTTGTGGTAATTTTTTCATGATTGTGTCTTGTCTGATGATGTACAAGCATAGTACAACACCTGTCATCTACTTTCTAGTATTAAGATGAAAGTCTGTAAATACAGAAGAGTAAACTAGAGTAGCTGTGAATTAACCCAATCTCTCTCATACAAAAGAGACCAGTTTTAGGGTACTTGATTACATCAATCTCTCACACACACACAAGAGACCAGTTTTAGGGTACTTGATTACATCAATCTCTCTCACACACACAAGAGACCAGTTTTAG
>NW_013667496.1:69042-81629 GCF_000517525.1 Limulus polyphemus
ACAAAAGAGACCAGTTTTTAGGGTACTTGTTTAAATCAATCTCTCACACACAAAAGAGACCAGTTTTTAGGGTACTTGTTTAAATCAATCTCTCTCACACACAAAAGAGACCAGTTTTAGGGTACTTGTTTAAATCAATCTTTCTAACACAAAAGAGACCAGTCTTAGGGTACTTGATTAAATCAATCTTTCTAACACAAAAGAGACCAGTTTTAGGGTACTTGTTTAAATCAATCTCTCTCACACAAAAGAGACCAGTTTTAGAGTACTTGTTTAAATCAATCTTTCTAACACAAAAGAGACCAGTCTTAGGGTACTTGATTACATCAATCTCTCTCACACAAAAGAGACCAGATTTAGGGTACTTGTTTAAATTTAAGGGAGACTTAAGTCTTACACCATTTTTCTTCTTCTCACTATCATCTTCTTTAAAATGTATCTAAAACTCAAAATGTTTAAAAACATTGAAACATGTTTACAGAGCTGCAATGTTGCCAATTGTGGTATTGACTAGAATTTATTTCTTTCACGATGACAAAGCCTTTGATGAGCTAAAAGATTATCCTTTCTGGTGTATGTTCTACCACACTGATTGCAAACTTCAAACTGCGAACCCCGATTATGAATAGCCATGTGACGTGTCATGCTTCTCCACCACGTCATTTGTTTACCACACAAGGAACACGTAAAGTTTCCTGTCCGTGTCACACTTTTACTTTCCAGTCTTTCAGAAGATTGAATATCGTACAATCTGCCATCTTTACCAATCATTACTGTGGGAAAACTTGAGGCTACAAGGAGAAGAAAGACCTGAATTAAAAAAATATGTAAAGATGAAGTGTATAATAACTAATGTTTAGAAAAAAAAAACTTAATTGGCACAAAACACTAATTAGGTCTTTTTTATATTACCTTCTTAAAGAAATATAAACCAATCTTAATTTAAATGAATCATGTAGTGCATTTCTGAGAACTTATGAGTGAAAGTAAAGAAGAATATATCAAACACTACATCTACTACATACTATGCCGATGAGGCTTTTCGCCTAATACCAGAGCTCATCTGGCCAGCTCATATACAACATAGTTGTGGTATGGACACTGTGTATACTATATTAGTAGTTCACTGTGTTAAAATTAACTCAGGTAAGCCAATAATTACAGTAGCAAAGCACATACAGACAATCGTTGATTTTTTAAATAGTGTTTCCCATAATTTATCTGGTTACAGCTTACCTCAAGAAGTACATGTTTTTAAATACAATCCTAATATAACTAGTTTTACTTATATTGTTCATTTGATGCATAGAATATACTTTATCCCCTATATTGTCTATAAAATAGAAATTTCTTTTAATTCATTCCAAATATGCTGTTTTTATTAAACTGAAATTACAGTCATTACAACAATAAGCAAACTCTAAATGAAACTGTTTTCACGAAAGAAATATTTGCAACTTTTCATTGAATGTGTAACAATTTACTCAACATTAGTTTCCAAAAGAAAAGATACTTCCCATTATTCAAAACACTAAGACATAAATATGTGAAAGTAATGACATTAAACAAACTCAAGTTTTTACTTGGTTAGCATTAAAAAATGTGGTCTGCATTGGCATGGATTAGAAAACAAACTGACAAAGTGATACACCTACATCTGAAGGCAATCTCAAGCACTTTCTTTATATCCAGTGTGGTGCAGCTGAATTTACATTCTGAGACTACTATTATAGTGTGTAATTTTTGCTGCAGAATAGAACAAATTCAATGTATATATTTCTTGATGCACCTGTTCCACAAACTTAGAAAACAGATACACTGGTATTTGAATTATTAAACAGTAATTATAAGTTCAATGTTTAGAGACAAAATAATTCATTGTCCTTCAAAAATAAAAAAATATACATGATTACAAACAAAATTTTAACACATTAACAAAATGTATCAATTTACAAATCTACCAATAAGCCATTAATTATGAATTTCTAACAGGGAAAGTTTAACAATGGTGCATAATATCCCTCCCACCAACTCTTTTATGCTAACTGAGATACAATTATCCACAAAGATAGTAAAACCATTTGATATATTAATCACTTGACTGAGATGGAGCATGAGAAAACATTTTTAGTATACCTTAATTATCAACCAAGTAAACATTCTATGACGTTCCTTTATGAATTAAAAAAAAAAAAGGATCTTTTACTCTTTACCAGTTACCATGAAAGCAGAAGTAAATGAAAAAAACTTTAGATGCCAAGCTTGCCGAATGCCAATCCTAGTTTATAGCAATAATTTCTTTTAATGTCTTTCCCTTGGCACATTTGGACCGAAAAAATTGGTGCAATCAGATGAGCTACATGATGAATATACAAGTTTTTAATGCACAAAAATTTTAACAAAGGTTCGATAACAGAAATGGCCTATATAACACATGTCAAAAGTTGGCTATATTGTCATCCAAACTATTTGGACACATGGAACACTTAAAAATAAACTTTGATACGATAACTTAAGTTATAAACGTTAAGGTTTTTGATTTTAATTCCCATTCTTCACACTTACCTACTCCTACATATTTTTACTTACAACATAATAAAACCTTTGTATTACTCTGTGTTTGCTATTCCACTATAAATATTTGTAATAAAAAAAAATTCTGAAACTCTTATCACCCGACACAGAATTGATACATTCAGTTTGGTCACAAGCACGGCAGATAATGGAACAATGTACGCATAACTGATAAAAAAAGTTAAACCTCAGGCAAACTTTTCTTTGTCGTATCCCCATGTAAGGTGTATATCCAAAATAAAAAACAATTGATTCCAAGTTCAATGTAGTGCTACATAATGAATTACATTCATTATTCTGGTCAGTGTTTAATTAATATATTACAAGTAAAAACCGGAATACTAGACTTCAACTTTTACAAGAAATATAACCTAGTTTACTTTGACCACTTCACTTGAAAAAGCAACAATGTGTTACTTCTTCAAGTTAGTAATACTACAAACTAAGGTGAGCATGTTTACGGTGAGAATGTAGCAGTTACCCTGAAGAAAGAATCAGGTTACTGAAAACACTTGTTACTGTTGGGTACAACGGCCAGGACTAAACAGAGTAATGATGGTATTCAAAAATAATGCTTAAGATTTATTGTTTGATACATAAAACCTAATAACCATGCTTAGTCCAAAGAATATATTTTCACATTTTAAAGACTTTCCTTTTGTTTCAAAATAATGTTCTGATTTCTCTTCAACTTCTGCCGAATCACATAAAATTACAGTTCATTTTAATTTACAAAACTTAAATTATTTTCTTTTTTATAAATGGTAATGTACTGGTTTAAATTTTTAGTACTTTTATATTCAATTCCACTTTTTTTCTTATTTATCTTTCACATCCTACACAGTTTCTTGCAGAAAGTTTTATTAAGCACAAGATTAAAAATTTACATACACATTTTTTAACCTAACTTTATAAAGTACTTTTAAGTTGCCTTCTACTGATGGCAGGATGTTTGTTACAATCCTTTAAAAAACAAAAAGGTGATAATCCACCATTCATCCAAAAATCAGCCAGTAGTTTAACACTATCCGAATTCCACTAAACCAAAAACACCAATCTTGCAGCAAAATTGACATGAAGCACCTTTCTTACATAGATATGGCTTAAGTCACACACACACAAAATTACAGAAGAGATAAATATACATAAAACCTTTCCTTTAAATGTCATAACAATGAGCATGTCCATCTCAATTTACTCTTCGTTTTGAATAAAGGACTTCATCAAAAAATAACGGTAATGCACATGTTCCCTTTTTTGTTACAACTTTCATAGACAGAAGATCACACCAGATCCTGTACAAGTGTACAATCATTCGTAATTATGTACTCGTTGCCCTCGTGGAGCTACTTTTTGTTTGAAAACTTCCAACAAACTCCTTTTGGTCACTGATTTAAATTGAGCGAACTCTTTAGCACCAAACTTTGATGGGCTCTGACAATGCACATTCACTCAAGTCAATCTTGAAGACTACATTGTACATAATGCACATGGATGACTAAATGTTTCACACAGAGAGAGATATATGAAACTGATAAGAAAATCTCTAATTCCAACCTCCTTGTGACATCGATAGAAGTAACACCAACTTTATTATTATAAGCCAAATTTCATGCCCAGTTAAATGAGAAGAGCTGTTAAACAAAGAACCCAATCTAAATATTCACCAATTTTCTTAGCATCATGAAAAACTTTTCATGCTTTACTGCTTGATTTAAACACTTTACTTTTTCACTCCCTAATATATATATATATATATATACTACTTTTGTTTACAGTAAACTGTCACTTCTATTTTTCACTGGACAAAACAGCAGCAAATGTCTTTTGGTCGAGTACTTCCTTCCAAAAGTCTTCCCACAGTAAGGACATGGATATGACAGAGTAGAGGAACAGTCATGATACTGATGACCTCGCAGTGCGGCTTTTGTAGCATAAGACTTGTAACAACGCTCACAAACAAATGGTTTTGGATTATTCTCTATTAGACTTGCAGTTCTTTGACCCCAGTGCCCTTGAATGAAAAAAGGAATGCATTGTTACACATGAATAGACATATATACTGGAAGTTATTGTAACTACAACCAGTAATAATACTCCCACCAGTTGAAAGTGAAGTTTTTGAAATAATTAAAAAAACTCTTTAAGTGGCATCATACATGTACGAAGCTATTAAAACCACAAATTGCTGTCAAAATTACCGATTTTCATATAACAAAAGAAGGCTACATACAGATACAGTTTCTACTGTTCTAATCACAGCATTCTCTGTTAACAATATGTTTATTCAAGTCTTCACCATTACACTTATCTGTGCTAAACTCCATCAAATGTTACTAGTGCTCTTTGGTAAATAAGATAAATCAACTCCAACCCTGCAACTGAAGTGTGAATTCCAGTTTCAGTTACTTTCTCCTCATGTACATGTAAAGCTTGTTTTTACTTCTTAAAACTGAAATAAAAAAAGACATTTCAAACCATAAGCAGAGTTTTCAAGGAAAGTTTAATGTCTAACTTTAGACCTCTTAATGTTGAATAAATATGAGAGGAGGCAAATGTATACACATGCAGAGAATGAGAAATGGAAGGAAGGAAGGATTGTTTGTTTGTAGTTAAGCACAAAGATATACAATGAGCTATCTGTGCTCTGCCCATCACAGGTATCTAAACATGGTTTCTAGCATTGTAAATCTGCAGAGATACCGCTGTGCCACTGGGGGACAAGGAAGAAAGGATTCAACAGAAATGACCTAGGGTAAAAAAAGAGAAAAGTGTTTCTGGAAAATATGGTGAAATGAAGAAAAAAGTTGAGGATACAGAGGACTGGAGGAGGAGCTGTTGAGCCAAGAACATATAAACTTAGCAAGATATATACATACCAAAAATAATGTTCAATTGTCACAAATGCTTTTGAAGAAACATTTGAGACTTGGCTAATGCCGAATTACAGAGTTGTTCAGTTAAACTAAGGTTGTCTTAACAGACGTGAGGAAGCATATGTCACATACACAGCTATTCAGTCAAATTAAGGCTGCTACATAACAGATATAGAAAAATTACATGTCATAAACATAGTTGTTCAGTTAAACTAAGGTTGCAATGAACAGATATAGGGAGGAATATGTCACACACATAGCCGTTTGGTTAAACTAAGGTTGCAACATACCAGAAGTGGGGAGGAATATGTCACACACAGAGCTGTTTGGTTAAACTAAGGTTGCAACATCCCAGAAATGGGGAGAAATATGTCACACACAGAGCTGTTTGGTTAAACTAAGGTTGCAACATACCAGAAGTGGGGAGGAATATGTCACACACATAGCCGTTTGGTTAAACTAAGGTTGCAACATCCCAGAAATGGGGAGAAATATGTCACACACAGAGCCGTTTGGTTAAACTAAGGTTGCAACATCCCAGAAGTGGGGAGGAATATGTCACACACATAGCCGTTTGGTTAAACTAAGGTTGCAACATACCAGAAGTGGGGAGGAATATGTCACACACAGAGCTGTTTGGTTAAACTAAGGTTGCAACATACCAGAAGTGGGGAGGAATGTGTCACATATAGAGCTTTTTGGTTAAACTAAGGTTGCAACATACCAGAAGTGGGGAGGAATATGTCACATACAGAGCTGTTTGGTTAAACTAAGTTTGCAACATACCAGAATTGGGGAGGAATGTGTCACATACAGAGCTGTTTGGTTAAACTAAGGTTGCAACATACCAGAAGTGGGGAGGAATGTGTCACATACAGAGCTGTTTGGTTAAACTAAGGTTGCAACATAATAGAAAAGGAAGTACATGCCAATTAAGGGACTACACACAAGCAGAAACAACTTTTAATCAAACAGTTAATTTCTTTGGTGTTGCTGCCATGCTTCACTCAACAAAATTTTCACTGCCAGCCCACCTTACTTCTACAGTATGCACAAAACAGATGCCATCAATCTTCTAACAATGATGACTTTTACATTCTATAAACAATCAGAATGTGCAAATACTTTCCCAAATAATCTGACTTTTCATGGAGAATTTCAAATATTCCAACTTTTACACATTTAGAATTATAAACACTATCTGAACTTGTAATCTGGCTATAAAGGGCACTGATAAATTTCAGACTATAAGTCTATAGAAAAAGATTTACAAAGACAAAAATTACAAACCTGATGGTATACAACAAAGTACTGCATTTATATTCATAAAAAAAAAAAGATTTGGTTTAACCTATCATCAAACCATAATGAATTAGATAATTATCATCACATATAATAATGGAGAGTGACTGACCAGGGTTATGTTTATTATAACAAATACTAAGTACCAGAGTTTATATGCACATTCGATGAGGAAGAAAAAAGGCAGGAGGTGGATAGATTATCGGGTTCGTAAATAGTTTCCAGTTTTCTCTGAATTTGTGAGCCATTTCTATTCAGATTTCCTAAATTTTCCATGTTAGTGGCCAACCTGAAAATAAAGACTGTCTGTTGCCAGTCTACACTGTGTTACAGCATAGTAAGAGAAATCTCCAGTTCACATACAGAATTAATGGTATTTACCTGTTCTATGGAAATGATAGGCTGCCAGTTAATAAACAAGTACATTTACCTACTTCACGTACTGTATGTTCTTATTCTCTATAACTTATAAAACCCCTGCATTACCAGTTTACATACATTGTCAGGGAAAATAATAAGCTACCAGCTAATAAAGAGTTTGCTTTACCGATACACACACACACACATCCTTGTCATAAGCTTTGGGTAAACTACAGTTTACATTCTTTGTTTTACTGTGTCTCGTATATTTGTTTTATAGTAGTAGTGGGCTTCAATAATAACTTTACTTTTTACATGTTCACATGCCCAATTGTTTAGTTTTCTAAATATAGAAACTATCTTTTTAAAACATTATCCATTTTACTTTGAACCTATTATCTAAAATTGAAACAATATGTAATAATTATCTTTAGTTTGGATGTACACACTATATATCATATAATACTAGTTCAAAAAAGTAACTGGACCAGTAAGGCCTGTGGTACTATGTTGATACATGCTAAACTGCAATTTCTACCAGTCTTGGTTTGTTTGTTTTTGAATTTTGCGCAAAGCTACACGAGGGATATCTGTGCTAGCCATCCCTAATTTAGCAGTGTGAGACTAGAGGGAAGGCAGCTAGTCAGCACCACCCACCGCCAACTCTTGGGCCACTCTTTTACCAACGAATAGTGGGATTGACCGTCACATTATAACGCACCCACGGCTGAAAGGGCGAGCATGTTTGGTGGGACGGGGATTCGAACCCGCGACCTTCAGATTGCGAGTCGAGTGCCTTATCCACCTGGCCATGCCGGGCCCTACCAGTCTTGGACCTGTCAGCCATAAAGAATGTGGAACCTTGGTATTTATCAAAGTGGCATAGAGCAATATGATGAAATTAAATGAATATCATAACTATATTATCCACATTTTTATCTTATGAACACAGTTTTAGTACAAACTTATATATAAAAACTAAAATATCCTGATAAATGTTCACATAATATCTCAGGCTGTACAGAAGATTAAAAAGACTAGTTTTATTTATATTTTCTTCCACCAATAAATACTGTGATGGATAATCTTGATAATCAACTGTTAACAATTACCCTTGTCACACTTTATTAGCTTGTGATGACTGGGGTACTCTTCCACTAGTAACCAGTGATGGATAATCTTGATAATCAACTGTCAACAATTACCCTTGCCACATTTTGTTAGCTTGTGATGATTGGGGGTACTCTTCCACTAGTAACCAGTGATGGATAATCTTGATAATCAACTGTCAACAATTACCCTTGCCATATTTTGTTAGCTTGTGATGATTGGGTTACTCTTCCACTAGTAACCAGTGATAGATAATCTTGATAATCAACTGTTAACAATTACCCTTGCCACATTTTGTTAGGTTGTGATGACTGGGGTACTCTTCCACTAGTAACCAGTGATAGATAATCTTGATAATCAACTGTTAACAATTACCCTTGCCACATTTTGTTAGGTTGTGATGACTGGGGTACTCATCCACTAAATAACCACAGTGACTGTCAACAATCATCTTGTGCCATGTTTTGTTAGCTTGTGGCGACTGAGGTTACTGTTTCTGTAATAACCACAGTGACAGTTGAACTCGATCACTGTCTGTCAACAATCATCTTGTGCCATGTTTTGTTAGCTTGTGGCGACTGAGGTTACTGTTTCTGTAATAACCACAGTGACAGTTGAACTCGATCACTGTCTGTCAACAATCATCTCGTGCCATGTTTTGTTAGCTTGTGGCGACTGAGGTTGCTCTTCCAGTAGTAACTCAGATTACAGATTTCACAAATATACTTGTTTCTGAAGGACATGTGCTTCATCATGTGAGTTCGATAGTTGACAGTATTGGTGAACCGTTTGTTACACTGTTGACAAAAGAACTGGCGTCGTTTCTTGAAGTCCAAGTAGCCAACTGTGTATTCTATAAAGAAAAAGAAACCCATACATATTAACAATAATATTACAAGTTTCACTACTGTGTGTGTGTGTGTGTGTTAAGTTCTCTGTCATTCTTGAAATTCAAAACAAATAAAAATAATTTCAAAAAAATGAATTGACAGTCATTTTTAATGGTAAAAGTATTACGTCTGCCTCCAACTTAGAAAGACACGAGTTTTCTAAGCTTTTGATTTCTTATATACGAACAGTCATTATTGTGCGTATGTACAATAAATTCTTTCAATTAAAAATATAAAACTACACCCATACAATGACTCACTTTACAAACTGTTTTATTTCATTAAATATTTAATTAAAACACTGAATAAACCTGTACATGATTCTTATGAAGTACACTGCTTTGGTATACACACATATGACTGCTTGAAGTGCAGAGTACAGATACAAAAAACAACCCTGAATGTAGGTTAAATTTTAATTCTCAGTCTTACAGAACAATATTGATTAATATTTAGAATACAGGTTATATATGTTTGAGCTTCTTCAAACATGAAAACACATTTTTGCCAGAACAAAAATATGTGCTAGTACCTTTGGTACTTATTCTTAATAAAATGAGCATGGTGATGTGTTAATAAACAAAGTTTCATGATCATATATACATAACTAACAACCATGTGAGTACAAATAAAGGAGTGTTTAAACATAATACAATAAAAAGTATGATCAATTAAGTATATAGCTCAATATCATACTTTGTATTTGAACAAACAATCTTGAAACCTGTGGCTGGTTATTATTTGTAAAAAAAAAAAAATCCTATAATTAGTAAAAAAAAACAACTTTACATTTACTGATTATCAAGAAATTTAATATCTTGCTGCTAAAAATATACCAGTACTAAGTTATGTACAACATGGCAATATACACTGTTATCATCCATGTCAACCACACACATACATACATACATATATATATATATATATAAACAGTGTTAATCTAGCAAGAAACATGCATCATGGTATCAAAAACTTCTGTACCATGGGAATATTGACATGCAATGTCTTGATAATTAAGAAAACATTTGAGGAATCTTTTTTATCTACCAAAAGGCACTGCAAAAACTAAATATACTGGTTCTGCATGTTATCTAGGACAGGGTTTCTCTCTCCTTAGCTTGGCCAAAATGATATATATAAAAGGTTATAATTCTTCTACACTGAAAATGTATTTCTGATAGTTATTTACCTGCTCTCACATAAATAGCTATTCTCGTTTAGTGCTGCCATCTATATGCAAAATTCTTTTACGCATGCCACAAGTCTTCTATCTCCCCTCCATTGGAATTGACTGATTCCAATGTGTCTCTCATGCAAATCACCATACGGCAACCACCTTCCACCAATAAGAGTGCAACATACTCTCATGATGCATGTGGTTCCCTCTATTTTAAGTCTAACGAAGTTTGAGTTTTGGCAGAAGATGGAAGCACCAGTTTTCAGTGGGGAGGAAGGGTGGTAAGTACCTATTGGAAATACATACTCAGTGTAGGAAAATTATCACTTCTGATATGGTACATTACCTCCTCTCACTTAAAAAGCTATAATCCCACATTAAATAGGTGAAGGGACCGCTGTGTGGGAAAGAAGCATTCTTCGAAAGCATCCGAAGGACACTCCCTAAGATTCTAAGATCCAATGTGGGGGACCGCACCACTTCTGAACCCATCGTAGAAAGATGTCACATATATGGTAGAAAAACAGAGAAGCACATCCAATTGTGAGAGAACTTTGGTTGGAAAGTGATCCAAACCCAATCCCAGAAATTATAAAAGTGGGACGTGACCTTAGGTGTAGAGTGGCTAGGTTGTGATGGACTGTACACTGCAAGTCACCTACATCCAAAACCCACATCGCTGGGAACTAACATCCATGTGGGGGTAGAAAAGAGGATCATAACACCAGAAAGTCAACTACAATTCAAAACCTAGCCACCTGGTAGGGATAGGAAAGGGGATCATACTATCTTCACCTCAAGTTAATAAGACCAGAGGGAATCTCGTACCCTCCGACCCATGAATGGGCAAATGATAATATGATAGATGGATCTGAGAACCGGACATCTGGTATAAAAAAATGTCTACATTATGTAAACCATCTCCCTCAAAAGTGAAATTGACCAGAACCACCCCAAGCACATTAACATCAGCAGAATAAGAAACACTGAAGAATAGCGAAAGGGAAAGAAACATAACAATCCACAATTACCCACAACACTGGTGGAGTATAAATGAGGGAGGAATATAGACATGTGTGAGGATGTATGTTGATTGGTTCTGCTCTAAGTCTAAAACACAGCCACTGGGAACCAACATTCATGTGGGGATGGGATGAGGGATCCCAATCGAAGGGGTGAACTGCAATTTTGACATCTCACTCCCATTTGTCTTTATGTTTCATATTGGAGGATATCAAGTCATCTACACCACCACCCAACTCTCAACTGAATGGTTTTAAAATCATTTCTATATTATGTTTCTATTTCATTAGCCCATTCAGGAGGATGTCTCCTTGGTCCACCACCCCAGCAGCTTGGAACTGGAAAGTGGTAAGGACTCTCAAACTCTACTAGAAGAAATGGGGGACAAAACATGGTGGAGAGTCTGGAGGAATGACAACACCTGAGACAGTGCAATGAGTAACCACAAAACCCTATTTCTAATAGCAGACCATACCAATTTATTCAATACAAGGCATGATGGGGATGGGCAGCTATCCCCTTCTGCTTTACCCATGTAGTCCATGGGTTGGTATGGCCCGTGGCGGGCAAAGTTATGAAGCAATTCTATCTCAAGGATAATATACATGCAACCTTGTGTGCAGTGTGCATTGCATGGCCATGGAATTATAATATGCAAAAGGATCAAGAGACCACTCCATCAGATAAATGCTATCTGGACAGGAATCCAATCTATGACAAGAGCAAAAGCAACTGGAATATGACATGCAATGAAAGAAATAAAGCTTGTGGGCCCAAAAGAAGATCCAATATATTAATAGAGAGGCATGGAGAACGGGTGCCACCCTGGTGATTGAGATAAGCAACCACTGAAGAAAAGTCAGAATGGATAATTATCAGACAATTTATGGCCAGATGGAGAAAATGAGCCAAAACACAACCTACAGCGAGAAGCTACAGTATGTAGATAGGATAAGACCTCATGGCCGCAGACCAAACACCCCGAGTCTTCCAGTTAATTGACCCCTTCTCCCCCATTCCCTGAAGGGATGCATCCATGAAATGTCAAAACTGAACGAGGAGGAGGAAGCAGGATACCCGCCAACATGCGAGTCATATCTAACCACCAACACTGATCAACAACAAGAGTAGGAAGATGGGTAATAATAACTGACAAAGGATCCATGCAAAATTCCACTGGTCATGAAAAGCCAACGAAAGAGCCCACATATGAGTCTGACTTTAGGAGCTAAGGCTACCATGGAAAATAACATCCCCAAAAGTTCGATGACGAGG
>NW_013667496.1:82366-108959 GCF_000517525.1 Limulus polyphemus
GTTTCAACATTTGCTGTTATGTTAAACTTATATTAAAGTTTTTCTTCATTACCCATTCAAGCCGTCTCCAGCCATTATTTATCCCCAAAAGTGATAGAACTTTGTGATAAGCAATCAAACTGAAAACCCACCAAAAAAGGTTGAAGAGGAGAAGGACAGGCCTGACTGAAATGTGTGTAGAAAAAGAAAAACACCCAAATAGACATGATATTGGATAGGACACAGTAAGGACTTCCCCAACTTGATTAACAGCACATTATAGCCACCTCCAGGAGTAGCTGATAAGGGTAACAGGCAGACTCCTGTTCAGAACGAGCAAACAGTAGCCAGTCAGCTGAAGATAGAGCAACCCAAGAGCATATAAGTGACAAATGAATGCTCTGAATGCTCAACAAAACACAGGGCCAAAGCAAGTTCGAAGGGCAGTGTGGAAAACAGAAAAACTATCCTGTGGAGAATAAACAAAAGAGAGGGTTGCTTGTGACAGAATATTGGGATATACAAATATGCATTTGTGACATTCCTCTTTGTCATAGATAAACCTGGAGAAAAAGCCCACCTAAGGGTGAGAAATGACTCCAAGGGAAAATGAGGCAGATGGAAAATTAAAATGAGGCAGGACAAACCTAGTACAGTCTGCCAGTCTCAGGTTTGGTGCAAGGATAACAAACAGCCTGGAGAAAGATGATGAACAGGTGCAATGGCCTGTAGAGACAGAAAATCTTGTACCACCTTGGACAGACACAGGCCAGTGGCAGGATCCCAAGTCATGGGGAAGGAAAAGGGTATCAGGGACAAAGGAGGAGGGGAAAGGAATTGGATGACAGGTCCCTCTGATAAAACCCAAAGAACCCATGGAACTGTTGTGAAAGATTGCCAAAGGGTAACAATGTAATAGAGTCAAGCTCCCACTGGACCGAAACTCCTTGGTTAGTCTCCAGTAATGTTGGCGACATGCTCATCAATGTTAAATAAAGTGAGATGAGAAACCCCTGGTAGGGGAACAGGGATGGGAAAGGAAGAGGGACATATTGTGGCTTCAACTGCAACAAACGAGCAAACAAAGAAGAAAGGGTTGAGTGTTGACATACAGATTACACACAAGGTTCTAAAGTCACAGATATATGATCGAAAACATATCACCAAAGAAAAATACAGAAATCTTAAAAAGAAAGAGGCAGCAAAAATACCCGGGACAAGTTCGCATTGCGACCCAGAAAATCCAAACTGCAGTGAAACCACATGTGTAAAGCGAGAGCTGAAGAGGACAAATGAGCCAACATGGAGGTAATAAGGAATCACAGAAATACGGGGAAGTGGATAAAACATAGATACCTTTGAAATCATGGAGAAAAATGCTGTATTAGGCCTAGCTGATTCTACAGGAGGAGTAGGGAAAAACATGGTGGTGTAAATAGGCTATAAAATCTTCATTGACCCGAACAGGTTCAGCTTGTTCAGGAGGATTAGTGGTTCACCCATATAACGATCAATCTCACGATGATAATAACAGAGTAATCCAATGATGAGTCTCCCCCACTTGCAGCCTGTGAAAATAGTGCTAACACCCAAAGTGGAAACATGAACCTCAGAATTCATTGTAGAAATACGTAAATCAAA
Source organism: Limulus polyphemus (assembly GCF_000517525.1). Taxonomy (NCBI): domain Eukaryota; kingdom Metazoa; phylum Arthropoda; class Merostomata; order Xiphosura; family Limulidae; genus Limulus; species Limulus polyphemus. The sequence goes on from NW_013667496.1 coordinate 83,987, forward strand.
TAAAAGTGTTTGATTTAAAATATGAGTGTGAGAGAAAAAAATAACGACTGCAAAATTAAGTTAAATTAAAATATTTTGTCAACATAAAGAAAAAATTAATAGTGAAGAAATACCAATTTGACAATTAAACTATTAAAATCACAATACACACAAAGAGCACCAAAAGAAAAAAACGTATGAATACGAGTACTGCCAAGTGATAGTTCAGTAGAATTGAATACAGAAGGCCACATGCATCACGAGAGTATGTCGCACTCTTATTGTTGGAGGGTTAACACATGATGATTTGCATGAGAAACACATTGGAATCAGTCAATTCCAATGGAGGGGAGATAGAAGGCATGCATAAAATATTTTTTGCATATAGAGGGCAGCAGTGAACGAGAATAGCTATTTATGTGAGAGTTGGTATTGTACCATATCAGAAACTGAATTGTCTTCAGTTAAGATAAGTCAGGCCCGATGTTCAACTACAAGATGTGTACATCATTAGCCTAACAGCTACAATAGTTCTTCTGGGCAAAATTAACTGCTCCACAAGTTCATCTTGTTAACTAATGATAGCGAACTATCTTAATTACAGAATACCTTTGCGTTTTAATAAGGATAGCTGACTTACTTCTGTTTATATGTATTATGCTATTCATTTCTTAAAGAAACAACTGGCAACTCTAGGCAGTGTCAATGTAGAAGCTATAATGAGGAGCAGAAACAAGTGAAAGACACACTACTTGTTAATTAACACAAGAAACACAATAAAGTTTTATATGACAGAATCAATGTCTGAAAGTATCAACTCAGTAACTAACAAAATGTATGCACAACAAGAGGTGTTGTACATTTTTGTGTACAACAGGCTAACTCATAACACAGCTCACACGACATTTCTTCATTGCGTCTAAAGATATCTCACCTTGTTAGTCAATAAACAGGTGTTTTTGTTACAGTAATACATAAGTACAACTACTAAAGTGAAACAACATAGACAGATTTGCATATTGCATGGGAAAAGGTCAAGGTGGTGGAAAGACTGTGGAGCTTAAGATACATTATGTACAGGGTTTGTAATGCTTGGAGCAGTGGGTTTCTATGCTAAAAGTAATTTGTCCATTTTAAACTAGACAGAGGGATAACTTCAACTTATTCTTTTAAACAAATGATGTACAGGTCTTGTTATCCTCAGTAGTACCTGTACCCTATCTAATAAATCTTGAAAGTGTGGTATACTATTTCAATAAAATATGAATAATTTGATTTCCTAGTTTTAAATTTAACTATCACCTGATATCACACTTTTGAAAATATGCCTGTTCTTGTCATTAAAAATTCAATCTTTACTGACACTGATTAATAGTTACTAATTAGCACAACTGTTGAAAGAATTTAGTACTATTATTACTAATTACAGTCAAACATCAAGATTGATACTCCTGAGCAGTAAGGTACTAATTAGCAGTTATTTAGCCAGATAGTATTATTACTGATTATAGTCATTACTGTTATTGATCCTTCTCAGTATTTAATTATTAATTAGCACAACTATTTATCCAGTTCAGTAGTATTACTGACTAATCAGTACTATTATTGGTAATCTTCAGTCATCATTTATGCAGACTCTACAAAAGAAAATCCAAGGAATTTGCATGACCATTAACTACACTAGTCTCAAATCCTACTACACAGAATTAAACTTCCATTCTCCCATCCCTTCTATACACCAAATATGATTACCAGTAATCAAAACCAAATATACATATATATAAAACCTGATTCTGATAAACAGTTTTTGTTTAATTTTTCTTAATTAAGCCAATTATTTCACTGTGACTGAAATCTAAGGACTTCTCCAGAATTTTCAATACTGAAACTTTTTAGGGCTAATTTTTAAGGACTTTTCAGAATTTCTCAGAGAGAGAGAGAGGCAAGTCTGGTAAACAGTTAGTTACTAATTAGCACAATTTTTGAAAGTAATCCAGATACTTTTCACACTAATTTATATCATTACCAAAATTAACAACATCACTCAAGTCTGTAGGCTTAACTTCCAAATACATTTCAATACAAACTGAATAACAGAACAGATGTAATAACTTCTCATTAAATACTTCAATTTGACTGTCACTCCAACATGCACTGACTGCTTACTTTTATTTATAATTAATATACTCAAGTAGATCTTAGTTTGAATTTACTAGATCTTAACCTCTAGTTAACATCTAAAAGAAAATGGCTGCCAGTGTTACTATTAATAATAATTATTGACACTGCCTAAAAGCATCAAAAACATGAATTAATATCGCTTCTATCAGTTCTGAATAATACAACCTTCACTGATCAGCACCGTGCAATAACCGAGAGTGCTTCTGGAGTGCTGCATGGTACATAAAATTTTTCCCACAAACAGAACAATTGAAGCGCGAGACGCCAACATGAGTTTTTCTGTGTCTGTACAGTGTGGTGATGTACAAGAAGGTCTTACTGCAAAAATTGCACTGATATTTTTTTTGCCCATGAGAATCCATGTGTCGCTGTAGGGTCAACTTGCTACAGAAATCTTTGTGGCAGACTGGACACTGGTAACACAGCTTTCCCTTTCTAACAACTCTCTCCACGTCTGGTAAGATTCGAGTAAAGTCATTGTTCAACATCCAGTCATCTAAAGTGAGAAAAACAAAATATAAAAGTTAAATGAACATCTTACAAGGTTACAACTTTTACTCTTGTATTCTTAAGCAATGTGTGTATATATATTATTAACATATACAAAAGTATCTACTTGTTTAAAAGTAGAAGTAAAGAATTTGGAAGGATAGATTTTTCTCTTTATCCCATACTGAATGAACATTTAGCTGGAGTGGAATCCACTAGTTCCTCTTCTGTTCAGACTTGCGAGTACGATGCTGGATGTACAGCTACAGAAGGGTTTGAAATTTATTCAAGAATACTTATGAATATTTCTTAGTTAGGCCAATCTGTAAAAGTCAGAGATCATCACAGGTGATGAAACTTCCAGTAACTTCAGTGATAAAAGAACAACATATGCCACACAACACTGTACAAGTAACTAAAAAGTTAAAACTTAATTCTTCAGCTGCACACGGTTTGGTAGATCAACACAAGAGCAATAATACTAAACTGATGAAGTACTAAAAGTACTCAGATAAAAAAGAACAAAGTTACAGAACTGAAAAATAGATAGGAGCAATCTGGCGACTTTAGCAGAATAAATTCTGATGCCAAATAGACACCCGAGCTGGTAAGATCATTCATTTCTCATTCAATCCCACAAAATCTTTTTGATAACATCTCTTAACTTAGAGGAACAACTGATAAACTAATTGATACGATTGAAAGGTACACTTTAAAAAAAAGTTTGATTCAAGTCTGTTCCCAGCTGTGGTGGTTTGATTCAAGATTGTTTCCTGTTGTAGTAGTGTTTTTGGCAATAAAATCCTATCAAAATTTTTATATATTGCAATAGACTTTTGTGTATTAAAATTGAACATTTGGAAAAATATCTGTAGATAAAACAGTTTTATTAGTGATGAAATATAGAGTAATCAAATGTTAAAATGAATTATTACCATAACATGCTGTGAAATCTATTAACGACGAAAAGACATTAAAATAAAAAATATTGATAATTCTTTTCTCAACTACCACAAAAAGTTTCTGGTTAAACTTCTCTAGGACTATGACAGATATTCAATGGTAATTATTTCAAAAGCTACCACAAAAAGTTTTTGGTGATTTTTTCCTGGACTATGACAAATATTCAACTTTACAAATACACTGTTACATGATGTGAAATGTAATCAGTTTCAATCTGACAGCTGTTGAAGATCAAAAAGAAACGAAAGATAATGAACTCAAAAACCATTTCTACCAGAGAAATGGTAAACTAGTAGCCAGCTACTCTATGTAGCATTACATAAAACAATAACTGCAAAATGCACAACCTGAAAAACGTTTTGTAAAAACTGCATCTTGTGCTGCTATCTTTTAGCAAGAAAATGTATAAATACAAAGAAGTCCAAGCTGCACTTACAATATTACTGCATAAAACTTTGATGTAGATCTTAGAAAGATTGTTAGTTTTTTTATTTTGCGCAAAGCTACACGAGAGCTATCTGCACTAGCCATCCCTAATTTGGCAGTGTAAGACTAGAGGGAAGGCAGCTAGTCATCACCACCCACCGCCAACTCTTGGGCTACTCTTTTACCAACTATAACACCCCCACAACTGAAAGGGCGAGCATGTTTGGTGTGACGGGGATTCGAACTCGCCACCCTCAGATTGCGAGTCGAGCACCTTAACCACCTGGCCACTCTTAGAAAGATAATTATGTCACGTGTTTCTCAAAAGTAGTACAAGAAACTCTTCCCACAGTCTCTACAGTTAAACCAAAACAAGAAATTTACATTGCCTAAAGAAAGAGTTGATGTAAATGATCATTTTGGTGGCATATAAACTTTACCAAAACCTTTTTCACAATGGAAATCCATATGTTGTTAAAAGAGTTATCTTACTACACATACTTTTCTGGCACTGAAAGGTAACAAACAAGTTCAATTTGGAAGTTTCTCCTTTTACATTTTATGGAAACTTGATATTATAACAGCTCTCCAGTGAAATTAACAATAATCATAGACTTTATAAGGTATAAGATATCTTAAGCTTAGAAATAAAACCTACAACAAAGTTGCTTTCAAAACCTAGGCTGTTTATAAAACAGGGATCTTAGAAGATTAAACAGCAACTAGTTTATAGTATAATTACAGGGAAAGTACAATACATAAAACTATCACATCTTCAAAACTACTTTCACCAGAGGTGCACTGATAACTTTAAACTTTATTCAGAAAAATGTAATGTGGTTCAGGGAGTTTAAAAAATGTTATAGACGATGTTCCTTAGATTTTCTATAATTTCCAAACAGGATACCATGCCCATCCCCAACTGAAGCTGCCACAAGTTTCATCTGTTCTAGACAGTTGATCAATTTCCACAGTATCCTACAAACTTATACACGTTTTATTAAAATCATGGATCTTGTAATATAGAAATAGAGAAGAAAATAACAGTGATACTACTTTGCAGGAAAATGAACTTAAACATACAATATAAATACAGTTTTGAGACACCCTGTACCATGGCCACACTTTTCTACATAAATCTGGTGGATTTACTTCCCCTAGGTATAAAATGGGCAATAATAATACAAAAGACAGTAGCTTATCCAGCAACACCATTTATTCAGTCCTTGGTAATGCATTTACGCATATACAAAAATTTGTCAGTTACCATTTTCATCAGAACAGGTTCTATCTGATCTAAAATCATTACATTACAGAAGAAACTTATAAAAATGAAGTTATGGACACATGGTAGCTTTTTTTTAAACAATTTTATTTCATATGTTTTGGTTTGTTTTTATGTCTGTTGGTTGAAAATATTTTTTATGTAATTTTTCAACCTGGATAATAAGTTATGTCAACTAGAGAGTCAGGTCAGAAACCCAAAGTTTCAAGAAAAGCTGTTGCTAATTATTCTACTCCTGACTAGAGAGATGGCATCCAGCAATATCTGCCATTATTTTATGATGTGTCCAAAGCTGAAGATGAATTGCATCTCAAATCCCAGACCTTCCAACCTGCTACTCGATATGCTAACTGCTAAGTTACACACACAGCCCTCTCTAATTTGGAACACTTAGAAAGAGTTATCATTTTTAACTTATGATGACAATTTTTAAACCTTGTGTATAAAAACAGCTGGAAAAACAAATTTCGTACGATACTGATCGATCACACCAAAATATGCTTAACTTTTTATTACAACAGACACTTCCAAGAAAACAAGTGGCACAAAAGAACGTGGACAGAAAAATGAATTTCATTCATCTAATACACATACACATTTATAAAATACACACAAATAAGACATCATTGGCTATGTATTCTTACACAGAGAAATACATCTATTTCTTAAATGCAAAAAATTGTTTCTGCAAAATACTACTTTGAACAACAATCCAATAAGGGCTGAAAATTTTAGTATTTTTTTGAGTACAAATTAATATTATCATGTACTTTTGTTTTTGTTGTTGCAGGATACTGATCTTGTAAAATTTACTTATAGGCTTATGATTAGATTTCTTTAAAAAAGTATAAATTACTAATCATGCACCCATTTTCTTTCCTGTTTAACCATTTTAAAAATTCAATGTTAATATTCAAAAGTTTTTCTTTTGTTCAACTGACAGAGGCTACAACATGAATGACATTACATATTTAAATAGTGAATATTTCCCTTTTGTTAACCTCTCAATTCACATGGAATCTATTAACTGAATGATATGAACTATTTCAATACTGAATATTTTCTTTAACCTATAATTTTATAATCGAAGTATTCAGGGTTTAATGCTATATATATTTCAATATTCAAAAGCTTTTCTTTAATCTCTTCTTTCACAGTGAATCTATTATGTGATGTTAGATATTTCTATATTTAAGGATTTTCCTCTTTTTAACCTTTTACTTAAGACAAAACATCAAGTCAATAATGTCTGATAGGGCTATTTCAATGTCAAACTAGATAATTCTATTTCATTTGTAGAAAACAAAGTATTATTCAGTCTGGAAAAAAAAAAAAAAAAGAAGACAGTATTTATAACAAATAAAATTAACTACATTTTCTGATAAATTCCAGGTGCTGCTACACTCTAACCAAATCTTAGAAAGTTAAAACAAACGAGTAAGGGAGAAAATCAGAAACAATTATATTGTTTTGTCTTTCACTAAATCATTTTAAATAACATGTGAGCAAGTGCTTCTCTAAACTTGATTTTTGAAAAAAAGTTCTTCCACAGCCACCACAGGTCAGCTTGGAGGAAGCAGCGTGGGAATTGAGATGTCGTTCAAGAGAATTGATGGTCACGTAACTCTTACAACAAACATCGCACTTGTACATTTTCTTTTTGTGCAAACTGATATGTTGCTGGAGTGCCAGCTTACTGCAAAATCCCTTCTGGCATATTAAACACTCATAAAACATTCGCCCTTTCCCGGATCGTTTCTTCTGATCACGTTGGGGAATGGTCTTCAACAGTTTCGAACCAACAACTGTAAAACAAGACAGTACCCATTTTCCTTTTCAGAAGAAAATGACCAAGAAAAAATTTTTTTTAAAGTCTTCTCAACATTGTAGTATATTTCTTGTCTCACAGAAATAATACAGAAAATATTATACATTAATCCAATGATTTCAAAATAGTTTTGTTTAGATAACTTTAAATTTTACCAATTATCATCACTGAAAGATTCAAAATTGATTAATATTTTATTTTTCTAAAACAAGGCTTAAATATTTTCTTTCCCTCTCTAGCACTCAAAAATTGGTAAAAATTTATACGCATAAGCTTAACTTAAAAGGAATTCCTCTGTATTCCTTTTATTGTGAGATATTGTTGTTTGATCTTTTATAGATATTTAACACGTTCGCTGCCACCGGTAGTACTAACAATTACAACTAAAAGTTGATTGTGATCCACTGGTGGGGCACACGGCAACAAACGTGTTGACAAATAACAAACAGAGATGACCAGGAAAAACGTTTCCAAATAAACATAACATTTTCCCAAGATTGAGAACCCATCTTAAAACTTTTACTCAGTATTTTATTCTCTAAAAGTTAACTCCTGCTGAATGTACATATAAATTCTGAAATCTCCTTTAAATATGGAAGAAATGGAAACTTGTGTTTTAGTTGAAATATAGAAAAGATAAGAAAAAAAGGCAGTATACTACTACATTACATATAAAATAAAAGCATCTAAGCAGGATGACATTAGAAACAAAGTCTAGACTTAAAACATTATTTATAATTCAAAACAAATTATGAATGCATGAATATAAGAACCACATTACGTTAGCAAGATTAGAAACCATCAAGCTTTATTTTCTATCTAAAATTCTAGTGGTACAATTACAGAATACTTGTACAAGAACCTTTCAGAAAATTCACAGTTTTTACAATAAGGATTAGATTAATTATGCTTAATGTAAAGAAAGCAATAATAATTTTATGTTTAACAGCTTTTAAGTTATTTTAAATCTTAACCACAATTCCAAAATGTAGCTGAATTAAGAAAAAATACTTTGAAATAATTTTGTATATGGTTAAGTCGGTTATTTTTTCCAATAAATACTGCTGAATCATGAGGTCCTAGCATACAACATTTAATGTATAAATGGGAAAAATACAATATAACTAGATGTATCTTTCTTATGCCAGTCATAAAAATACATGTAGGAAAATTATTTCTCTGTAATTAACCTCCAATATGTTATGTATCAAAGACAATCTTCCAAGCTTTTCATAACCTATATAATAAAACGTCTATCCATCTTGTATTCCTAACCTACCGAACATCACCCTTCTACCCTTAACCTTGCAGTATCCAATCACCATTAATATTCCACTCTTTTATCACAGAATGTGGTTTACAGTTGATGTTTTTTAGCAGGCTAAATGTGATACAGAACGTGTATTGAATAATACATTATATCAATCCTTTATATGTATCTTTTTATAAGAAAATTTTGTAAGGAGCTTAACACGATGATGAAGTGATGTCTTCTTAACTCCAAAAATAGATGATGCTTGTTGAAATGATTTTCTTCCTACAATGACAGCATCCACTGCTTTCTTCATCTGTTCTTCAGTCCACGTGCGCCTCGAATTGCACTTTGGGAGCATGAAGGCTGACAAAATAAAACCATCCACAGTACTCAATTAATTTTCTGTCTCCACTGAAATTAAAAGATACAAGCATATGTATATACTAAATTCTATCTATATTATTCTGTATTTCAATTTACTTCTAAAATTATTTTCACTTAATATATATATGCAAGTTTACTCCCTTTACTTCTACATCAGGATTTTTTCTGTATCTGCCCCACCTCTACTTTCTGTATGTTACTATGCATGTAGTAATAAGTGATATTTTGTTTAATAAGGTGAGAAAAGCATTATTTAATTTTGTGTAAATTTACAAAAGAATATTACTGTACTCGTTTTTCACGCAAAGACAGTGATGGGCTAAAGAGTAATTGTGTAAACAAAGCAGTCTCTCATAATTTGTTTAATGCCAATACTTGCACCAATAGTTTGTACATATCCAAAAAGTAATTCCCATTTGGTCCTATTGTTTAAATAGAATGATTTTAATAGATTTTTAGATAGCTACATTATTTTAGAAAAGGAATAAAAAATGGTATGATTAACAAAATACCTCAAATGTGTAAACTGTTATAGATTCTGAATACTGTCTACTCTTTCACACTTTGTCATAAATACTAAGTTTTAGGACCTTTTTGTCCCAAATATATCTTATTCCTTCTTCAGACTCCAATGTCGCATCTACTGCTTGCTGTTACTTTAGCTCCTATCGTCCCAAGTATTTCTATCATTTAGCTCCTACTGTCCCAAGTATTTCTATCATTTAGCTCCTACTGTCCCAAGTATTTCTAACAATCTTTTAGATCCTGCTGTCCCAAGTATTTCTAACAATCTTTTAGATCCTGCTGTCCCAAGTATTTCTAACAGTCCTTTATATCCTGCTGTCCCAAGTATTTCTAACAGTCCTTTAGATCCTAATGTCCCAAATATTTCTAACAATACTCTAGATCCTAATGTCCCAAATATTTCTAACAGTACTCTAGATCCTGCTGTCCCAAGTATTTCTAACAGTCCTTTAGATCCTACTGTTCCAAGTATTTCAAACAATCTTTTAGATCCTGCTGACCCAAGTATTTGTCATTTAGCTCCTACTGTCCCAAGTATTTCCAATAATTTTTTAGATCCTGCTGTTCTAAGTATTTATAATTTTTAAATACCTATTGTCCCATGCACTTCCTACTAATCCTCCATATTCTATTGTCCCAAGTATTTCTCATAAATCTTTAGATCCTCTTGTCCTAAGTAATCACCAGATAATTTATAATAATAGTGTAATGTCAATAGTTTTGTGAGAGTAGTTTTTAATTTAAAATGTTATTGTAGACTTTCAAAATAACAACAAAAAACCTAAGTAGGGTAGATTAAAAAAAAGTTCTCAATTGTTGTATTACACTAACATCTCATTTTTACAACTAGAGTTATTTAAAAATACATTAGTAACATGTACAACAAGTAAATCAAGTTTCTCAGCTGCACCTATCAACTCCATGTTGCTTTGTGTACCTTACATGAAAATGTGCACGCACTTCACTTCAACAGATGTAAATATACTTTAGTAGACATTTTGTACAACATATTAAAAGCTTATCAAAGTTTTTAGAAAGGTTAACGTTAGGTCGTACAATAACATTACAAGTTTATTTACTTATTTATAATATTAAGTATGATAAATGTACAAAAGTTAGTGGTAACTTATCTCTTTATTGAATATAAGATGTACTTAATAAAGGCTTAACTAATATTAGGCCTAAGACCAGTACACTTACATATTTTGGTGTGTGTGATTAGAATTCTTTTGTATTAATTTTGAAATCCTGTATTTCAAGAAGTACTGTTGCAATAAAGATACTAATTTGACCACAAATGTTTTGTGGGTCTCTGCCAGTCAATGTTTATTAAGCCATATAGTAAGTCATCTTCACGGTGTTCAAACACCCTTAAATACCAAGTTACATAGCTAGTAGAGAATAATAAAAAACAAGAGACAGATATAAAATGTCAGTAAGTTTACTTAGCACGGTTAAAAGTTTTTTTTACAGATTTAAGATATATCACTTAACATTGTATAAACTTAACTGTACGTGTTAATTAAAAACATTGTTATTTTTGGGTGTTTTAATTTAGATTAGGAGCTTTTACACTTCATAAAATGTGATGAACGTCTGATTTCTGGCAGAATAAGTCAGTTCAAAGACTTTTTCCAACATTTCACTTGAACTGATTTACATCACAAAATATCTTTTAAAAGCAAGTTGAACTACTTTCTTCACTCACAGGTGAATGTGCAACACACACACAAAGAAGACTTAGCACACTCGCATAAAAATGTATGTCAATATAACAGCCAATCAGATGTAAGTATGAATTAAATCTAATTTTACTGCTATTATAAACTAAAAAAAACAAAAAAAAATTATACTGACATCTTAATTTATTCAAAGAAAATGACAAGTAAGCTATTTGCATTTTACACACCTATAATTATTTTTCAACCCAAGATACAAGTATATTTGTATAATATGGCTATACAAAAAATATATGCTGTCAAATGAAATATTTTAAATTTTATGTTTCATAATAATATTCAAATTAGTCTGACTTTAAAAAACAATATTAAAAATTCAGATGAATCAAAAACAACCTGCAGGTTTTGTATTATACAGAAAATAAATTTGGAGTATCCAGTCATATGACACCAAAATGTCTACATCTACTGGTAACAGCCTGGTTGCTTTAATTAAATTACATCGACATTTCAATGAACCAAATCTGAGAAAACAGTACATGTGTACAAACAAATTTAATAGGAAAAACTGTAATCCTTATGGATGAATTATAATAAAAATAACCTAAAACATCAAACCACCTTCAAGAGTATATCATAGTCCACACACTTTCGTCAAGTATAAGTAACTGTACTTTCAAACATACATCGTGTTTTTTTTTATTTAGTTCACTTTCTAACAGGGAATAAAGTTTAGGCCACTTACTTATATAAGAGCACGAACACTACATCATATAATATCATACACACGACTCACCTAGTACAAGATACTTTCTGTTGATGCTGAACTATGTTGATGTTTAATGTAGAAGTAAAACATAAGTCACACCACCTTGGGTCAAATTTTGTTGTTAGAACAAAATCTATCACAAACAGCCTTTAACTTAGCTACTTGGATTTTTTCTCTATGTGTCTGGATTTCACTTTAAAATAATGATGTCTAAACCTGTAGAAATTTTGATAAAGTGCCTGTCTCAGATCTTATAATTACTCATTCTGAAAGTAAGGATTGGAAACACTTTTTCTCATGATTATTTTTAGCAGTTCAAAACAATAATGAAATAAAAAAACAATTGTTTCACTAATCAAGTAAATTTAAAAATATCATTGTGACTGACTTTCATCCTGTCTTGGTTCTTACTCACATAGAATACTGAGCCACAAAGTCAATGTTACTTGGACCCTCATGTTGGTTGAAAGTTTGTTCTGTATTTATAACTCAATAGGAGTGTTAAATGAGTGCTCCATATAATGCATGTGACAAGCTTTCAGTCACATTTACAATATTAATATTATAGATGACTAAAAAACTGTAGGGTAAAAAAGTTAAGGTATTTTCAATTTATTAAAAAAACAACCACATACCTTAAACATAACAACTTAAAATCTAGACTACTATTTTGGCCAGGACAAACAAAATGAAAAATACATGCTGACAAAAATATAAAAAAAGGAGGGAGAAAAAAGGAAATATTTTTGAGTTTATCAACAAGTTGGGGTATGCAGATACAAAGAACAAAAAAATGAAATTTACAGATAAGTAAAAATGGTCTTAGCTTTGGGAAAAGCGTTCTCCTTTTCTTTTGGAACAGAAAGTATACAAGAGTGAGAACATAGAGCTTATAAAATAATAACAATAATTTCATCATAATAGATAAAAAGAACATCAGAATATGTAAACACAACAATAAACACTGAGGTAGATTATGCCTGAGCATTAAGACAAAACTTGTTACAAACTTGCAAATAGTAAACAGTGCTATTTCAATTGATTAATAGTATTCATCATTCTTAAAACTGTGTTGGAGAGAAAAGTAGCTTCAAAGTTGTAAATGGTTATTATTTTTATTACCATCATGACACAATAAAAAAACAGTAATTATGTAAAAAAGAAAAGTGAACATTCAAAATGAAACAGGCACTAATATGTATAATAAGTAAAATGTTTCTTTATATACCTACTGTAGTCCATTACAAACCACTTCAAAGAATAAAGACAGATTAATATCACTTGTTGTTTTCATCTAAGTGTATGAAATTTAAAATCTCATGCGTAATTTATGGTCCTTTTTCATATGTGAACTTAATGTGGTTTTCCATGAAAACACCTTCTGGCACAAGTGACATCTATAGTTCTTTCGCTGCACAAAATGAATTTCGACGTGTCTTCTCAGGGATGAAGCATTAAAAAACGTTTTCCTGCAATGAGGGCACTGTGTAGAGTTTCTTCCTTCTTCCAAGCCCTCAAGAGTTTCTTCATACTCATTTTCAGACCCTGTTGGAAACAAAACACCACGACTACAGTTGCCTCAGGTCACAGATACAGTACACACTTGCAATAAAGCCACAGATGGCTGCAAATAAATAGAGCAACCTCGTTCCTCCTTTCAAAACAGATACAATTACTTTTAACATTAGTTTGTGAACACAAAATGTTAAACTTATACACACTGTTAGACCCACACTTGATAACCAATGATTGTACGACTACAGACATGCATGAAATTAGATTCCATGTGTCATTTGGAGTTTATATACATGTACACCAGTTCAGTTTCAATAATATGCAAGATATGCAGGTGTGACAAAATGGTGTATCTGGCATTTCAATATGTTCACAATTTATATTCATTTATGTAAAGTTTGTCAAAGATTAATCTTCTCTGTATTTCCATGATAGTAATACTATATCGGTTTAAGCACAACTATGTAAAATTTAATACACAGGTTTTGTATACTAGCTGCATCTATCTGGTAGTAATAATACCATACATGCAGTTTTAAAAAATTAATACATACTATCATAGCGTGGTTAATCCAGTGTATAAATTTTACTCTAAAACTCAAGAGTTTAAAAATAGTATTTCTCTTAATCAGAACTAGCAATAAAAACAACAAACACTAGGCTGACAGTATTATTTTACATAAGATATTTATTTCTTCAAAGAGTACATATACACCACAAATTCAATAGATACTGATGAAAACAAGCCATAGGAAGACACAAAAGTAAGTTAAATAGACACCTCAGACAAAATGTAACATTCCTTCAAGTGAAATATGAATGATTTTTCTATATTAAAAATTGTTAACCAGTAAAACACTTCTTAAAATCATAAATAGAAGACACTCTCGTACAAAATTTTGCAGTTCAAAATTTGTTTTGTTTTTTACTGCTGAATACATAAGATACATTTTACTTTATTCAGATATTTTGATATAATACATGATTTTCTTTTCATTACATACTACAGAATAACATTTTAGAGGGAAGGGAAAGAGGAGGAACATTTCATGCAAAACATATGAGTGTATATATTACAGTATATAACTATTTCCATCACAAAAATATTGTTTTAAATGGATTTTCAATGGGTGTTTATTTGATACTAGATTATGCCATGTCTGACATTAATCATAAAATGTACAAATGGTTATATGTGACTGGCACCAAGATTTTCTTAGTGAACTCATTACTGTTCATAGTGCATCTTTCTCAGATATGTATACATGAATATACATACATACCCACAACTACATTCCTTATGATGAGAACTCATCATTAACGAGTTGGCATAAATATTCATGCAAGTTTTAAAAATAAATTACATACCATCTACTCATTAAGTAACTAAAAGTCACAGTTTCATACATAATCAGTTTAGTACATTGATGCTGAAAGAACATTTGAAAAAATCTCTAATTCAATTAGCAGGGGTTGGTGAAAAACTTAGTTTACTGGATTATAGGATGGCAGCATGAGAAAAAGAGCTAATATTTGTTATTAATGGAGCCTGGTCAAATTGGGCTTGCATTACAAATAGTGTGTCATGGGTCAGTACATGGGCCTGCTTTTCCTTATTTACATTACTAATATTGACAAATACATTAGTAGTACTTTGCTGATGACATTAGACTTAGGTATTTCTAGCTGTATTTTGGATGTACAACAATATTCATACATAATCCCATCAGTTAACTGATGCTAAAAAACATTTGAAGAAAATTCTAATACAAGTAACAAAGATAGAATAACAAGAAATTAAGATAAGGTGACAGAAGACCACTTTCACCAACAAATAATTCAGCTCGGCCTGAGAATGTTAATGAATTTCCCTCACAGTTAAAGAACCAAAACCTATAAAATACTCGTACACATATTGATCAACAATCCACTATCAAAACATCAGAGCTAATGGTGTCTTTTAGAAAATACGACAGGTGTTCCCCAAAGTTCTGGAAATAACTTATGAACATATATTTTAGATTACATTAATGAATAGGACTGAACATCTCATGCCTTACAAATCCTTTAAAATATTGTAACTGATGTTCATCAAACATGATTGTATCAAAAGTTTTTCATCAGCTTGATCACAAAAAATAGGGAGCTTACAGAACATTAAAAAACTGAATATAAAAAATTAACTTAACAGCAAAATATGGCATGAAATTTTGATAAAGTATATGAATACTATAAGAAAAGTGTTGATGATACTTTATGAAGTAAACGAATCTTGATTTTCTGTCTTCTAATAGTTTGGTTACATCTTCAATAAATCAAAAAGCTGGCTCCTGTAAGCTATAGCTCATGAATTGCTGGCTGATAGATATGTATCAAAACAAAACATTTAAAATAAACATATTAAGGAAAAATATTCTATTTCAATGGATAACAAAAGGGTCATTTGGCTCATCACTGCAATTCAAATTTCTGTACTATGACTAATAAAGTTGTTAATAAATTTTGGTAGATGCAATTCATCCACATCGTTCTTCAAGATATAGAGACAAACAAAATGATTCACACGAGACTGTGAGATGGTGAGGGGCAAGTAACTTTTCAGCAGTACATGTAGTCACTGGAGCCACCATATAGATTTTGAACATGGTTAAAACTGATGGACAAACATCCTTCAGCACAGGATTGTTGCACACTGCTTCACAAAAATAATGTACGGAAATCTCTGATGAATCTGGAAAGTTCTTGCCGATGACACTGTGCACATGTTCAATTTCATATTTCACACAGTTCTTTGATTCTAATGGCACCAGGTCATTTTGATAAATGTCAATCATTTCATCTATATCAATTGCAGATTGCTTGCATAGAGATTTCTCTATCACTGCTAGTTTATGCAAATTGTCTATAGGATATCTCAGAAACTGATTCAACAGCAGCTGCAAACACTGATTGGAATATACTTTAAAATTCAGATTCTACAGTCTGTGCAACATATGCACCTCTGTGCAATGCAGGCTCTTCAATGCCTATAGAATTAGAAGTGGATAAAACAGATTTGTAAAACTGTGTTGCAATGCCAGCATCATTAGCATCCTGCAGACGAGAAGCCATGCCTTCAATTTTTGAGCAGACAAACTGCACTGAATCTTTAGGTGACTGTATTAGAATGGGCGCTGGCTGAATTACTGTAAACAACTTCAGACCAAAAAACACACTGAAGTTCTGTATGCTATTAATAAACCCACAAGCTTGCACACACACATTTGATGGCAATGCAGTATTACTACAAGTTTCCTCTAGCCAATCCAACCAACTGCCATATTGAGCTACAAATGACATCACAGCATTGCCTTGCAAAACCCAGCGTGCTGGACACATATTGTAAAGTGGCATAAAATTGTAGCTATTACGCCATATTTTAATAGTATATAAGTTTTAAGTTCTTAATTTTACAAAGCAATAGTTAACAAAATCCTGAACCTCCCCTAGTGTGAGAATTGTGATATTGTTTTTTTTAACTATCCCCTCTTCTCTAATTTAGTAACCACCCCTCCAATAAGTATGAAATTTAACATAAATTACTCACTATAATATCATCATCACTTGGAAAAAGCAAATTTGTATTAGCTTTCAATCTTGTTTGGTTACAGAGCCATCAGAGAGAAAATCAGACCGCCCTCCTGCCACATCCTCCCTTTCAGGATTTGTCAGTAGTTTTATCTTACATTTACGACTATATTTGTTATAACTAACAGTAAGCCAAGGTTTTCATCTATCAAATCACACATTATATTACATTGTTTTCTGCACAAAGAAATGTAAATTACTTTCTGAGAAAATGTTTTGGTTCCCACGGGAATGCTATTGAGTAGTTGGATGAAGTTCTAATGGTTCTTTTTGCAGAGATAGAAAGCCAGAAAAATTGTGACAGTTACAGGATATTGTCTGCTTTTTTGCATGTTATCATTCTATGTTCTTTGTTGCATTATTTTATTAAATATAAATTTAGTGCACAACTACCAAAGTTTGTGAAGATACACTTAATATATTAAAAGTTTGTAGTATCTAAACTATAACAAGTACAAAGTGGTCACATGGTTGGTCAAATCAACAAATGAGGATATGCATGTCAATAAATCACCAATATTCAAAACGACATTCTATTCCATTACATGATTCATACACAATGTATATGCTAATTACTGAATGCATAATAAAGTGTTTACAAATACTTCATGATAATCATTTTGCCATTCATTCCATTTATTAGCACTACATTACATTTGCAACTGATTGTGTTTATATAGCATTGGTAACTAAACGTCACAGCTCAAAGAAATAATCCATTAAACTGTCAAACCTATATTATGCAAATAATATAATTGTCTTTAAAAATGTGTAGTGCACAATGGAGGGATTCATACATTTTGATAAAAAGTTTATAAAAAACGACCATTACACTCCATATATATATATATATATATATATAAAATATTTTTTATTTTAACCAATGTTTTGTCTTTGCAGCTTCATCAGAGTTAATATAGACAACTGTATATTAACCCTGATGAAGCCACAAAGGCAAAAGGTTGGTTACAATATATATATATATATATCTCTAGAGTGTCAAGGTCATTTTTTCTAAACTTTTTAGCAAATATTATGAATTAAATGATTACAGATGGTATTATTCTAACTGCTTTTTGTTGATTACTCTGTATGATTATGTGGTATAGAAATATAAATGCAGATGATCCAAAACATTAGTCAATAATAATGATTTACACTTCATTTTCTGCAAAAGCTGTTTAAATTCTACAAAATTTACTTAAAGCATAGGAAACAAATATTATGTTTGAGTCTTCTATAAATGTGCCCGGACATATGTAATTGTCTGAATGTTTAGTGAAATATAAGTTGTGTTTAAAAAATCACTTTCATATTTGAAATTAAAACTGTCTGTTTAAAGAAAGTTTATTCAAATTGAAATAATCAAATAATAAACCTAGAAAATTTTTTAAAAGAAATATCAGTAGTTGTGCATCGTCTTGGGCAATAGATAATGTTAAGTTTGCACACTAAAGGTTAGTGTTCAGCTAATCTTAAACCAAAAGTTACTCAGGAAAAAATATTTAAAATGTTATCATGAACTAGACTACCCAGGCACAGATAAATAGTATAAAGAAATTTTTGAGGTTAAACTTGCTGCCCCCCCCCCCCCCCCACTGTTTAGAAAAAGCTTGGCAACTATGAGAAGGGAATGTTCGATGTCCAGATTAAGAGTAACATATGTCATGCTCTGTTGTAGCCTACAGAGTATACAATTCTTCTTGTAATTCATAGCATGTGCATGTTTAACTGATGTCATGGCAGTACAAATTGCAATGTTAAGCATCCCTTCTGTGACATCATTTTAGGGTCTAGTGACTGACAGAAAACACTACTGTATTGTGGTGCAAGTGGTTAAAAGAGGTGACCGCCTCCAGGTGGCCTTTGACCTCCTTTTGGGGAAATAACTGGACATGTTAATTTACAAGTCAATAATTTAGTCATGCATATTTTTATATCAGGCTTACGATGGATTAACTTATCACTGGTACACTGCTTATCTTTCTTATAAAATGTCAGTGCCATGAGATATTTAATGATTTAAAAGAAAAGATAAGCTTGCATTTTTGTAAATTTCAATAACTAAATACAGAATTGTATTTTATATCTTGTGCAAGTATAATTACACTAGTCCTGGCTTAGTACCTATGTAATTCACAGTAGCTCAAATTGTTGATTTTCCAGTCCCAAGCATCAGACTAGTGAATTTCTACACCTCTGAAAAGCACCACTCATTATGCTAATCTTTAATCAGAGAAGTAGCAAGTTGCTTGTATTAATTTAGCTTATTAAAGTTTATTATATTTTACAATTGGAAGTGCTACTGATATGAAGTTATTTGATTAGTGGTATACTGAAGATGACAAAAAAAAAGGAGAAAATGTATTTACCTCCATATCTTTACAGCATACAGCCTGTAACAACCACCTTGTTCTGCCATACACTTTGACTCACCAATTTGATTGATCTTCTCAGGCCTACCTATATTTTCACTTGCAAGTTTGTATGAAAATACATAATTTCATGATATACATGTATCAACTTTCTTCTGTTATATGCTGAAAACAAAATTTAATTATAAGTTAATACATGGACAATAAAAGACCATCTGGTTCTTCAAGGTTTTTCTAGGAAACCCATCACTGGGAAAAAACTTCTCAAGAAATCATTGATACCTCTTTAATTTTAAATGATTCAGACCTCTACTACTAGCACTAGTAATAACATTAGTAACAGGTACTTATACCACGGCATAAGCTAAATATCCTGCCAAAAATATATGACTGTCTTAAGTGGAATATAGCCTGTCTTTTTCAGTAATTTCACATCTTATACTTATGTCTACAAGTTCTAGTTTCTTCAGAATACAGCAAAAGAAATCAAGAGGCCTTTAGACTTTAGTATATCAACACCCATATAATCTTGTAAATATTTATAAATTCATTTCCTGGTCCTAGCCTTATTTTCTCAGAAGAAAACAAGAGATCGTAGCTTTTACTCACTTTTAGATAAACCTTCCATTCACTGATGATTTAGTGAAAAGATAAATACTAGTAGTAGTACTAGTGTTACCTTTAAAAAGCTTAATTTTAAAGGATAGGATTACTACTGAATTATCACTCACATCAGTTTATTGAAGATATTCAAAACTTTAGTTAAATTTTCCAAAAATTTTGTTTACGTTAGTAAAGAAATAGCACCGACAATGATAACATGATTAAGACTTGACATCGTCAAGTGTTAATGTTACTGTACAAGTACAAAGACCTTGTGGCGAGGCTGAGGTTAGGCCTAACATTAGTGAAGTCACTGTATTAGTTAGGCTTAGTCCTTTGACTACAACTTTTTTTTTCGAATAGCCTGTTAACTTAAAATCAGTTACTTGTTAGGCCTGATTTTGCCGTTAAACACGAGTATCTTAATTTTTACTTTAGAATTTTGTTTGTTTGATAAATTAAATTAAGTGTAATTTTGTTTTTGCTGAAAGTTACCATGAAAATATTTACAATTTCCTACCAGTATTTTTCGATGTTCTTCTGTTTACTTTAAAGCACAAATTTGAGAAAATATAACAAATCAACGTAAGACTAACAAAATCACGTGATGACTATATATATCCGGCAGGGGCAAAAAAAAATTGTTTCGTGTTTTTACATATAAATATGAAATAAAGCACTTAAAAACAGTGTCGTATTTAATTCCTAATAAGGTCACTTACTGCACATAATTGCATTGAGACTAATAAATTGTGTTTTTTGTTCAAATTTATTTTATTCTTACTGTATATTTTTGTTATTGGCAGTGTTGATAGTGTCAGTATTCTAATATCATTATCATTTTGCACTTGCACTCTCGACAATTATATTGTTCTTTCGATTATTGGATTATCACAAACTAACTTGGTTTGTAGTGTGGTAAAGTCCAATTTATTTTACTTAATAATATGACCAAACATAATGTTGGACTGCATATTCTTTAGAATATTTCATTTCAGTTTTAGTTAGTTTATTAGAGAGCTGGCGGATTCCATTTATGTATAAAAGGGTTATTAAGGTATCAAATAATTTATGTTTGAAATTAAATTGTCAATGTTAAAATCATTTCTGGTTTGAAATTCATAATCCAGTAATTATTTTCACGAGCTACGATAGTAATAATTTTCAGTCAAATATAACGGTTGGTGTAAAATGTCTTTTTGCTTTACCGGTCTTATAAAGGAACGTTTAGAAATGGGTCTCACGCAAAAATAGCTGGTTTTTATCATTTTTAAGTAGTACGTAGCAGTTAATAAGGAAAACAACCAATTTTGTAATGACTAATTCGGGACCAGAAATTAATTATTATGATCATAAAAGAAAAGAAAACTCACATGAAATGAAACCCTCTCGAGAATATTGTTAAAGCCAAAAAACTCTACAAAGTTTTTACTTTTTTCCAACTATACTTTCATATCCTAACTCTACTTTTATTTTTACAGAATAAAAAATATAAACTTTACAGAAAAGCTAAAGTATGACAACCTATATTATGACTAAAACTGTATTGTCACTTTCTTTTTAATACGCTATTTCGTTTTAGCCCAGTAGAGGGTTACGCTCTCTCTTCGATCAACAGATAGAAACCTTAATCTAAAGTTATAAAAAACAAAAGCGATGGCTAAGAGGGTATGGTCAAATATCGTAATCTGTAGTGTGAAGTAAATGAAAAGAAAAGAGAAATGGACCTGGAGCAAGGGAAAATGTAAGAGGAATTTATTTACATATTTCAATAACAGTGATATGTTTGGGTGATTGCTTTTTTGTTTGTTTGTTGTTGTTTTGGAGGGGTAGAAGTTGCAGTCATGAAAGTCTAGGTAGATTATGAAACTGGATAAGCAGAAGTGGGTTGATGAAACGTAAGGGTAATCTCATAATTAGGATCGTCTGTAATTTTGTGTAAAAAAGTACTAAATAATATGATCGAAGATAGGGTACTGCCCCAAAAGAAAATATTTGTTAATGTTACAGCCTGATTTACAGCTATGTTACGTATCTGCTTGTTTGTTTGTTTTGAGTAGAAATTCTTTCCGAGGAGCTTCAGTAATACAAGTCCTTTCTTGATTAAACCAGTTTATTCTTCCACGATACAAACTTTCAGTACACAGTAGTTCCACAATCAGTACGTTTACGAGCACTTTAAACTTAACAATTTTTTTAATACACGCTATAAATCACAGCGCTTCACAATCTCAATAACTTCGCTCTCGACGAGTGAAAAACGCACACTTTACGGCTCACTAGCTCGAAACTAACAGAATCATAAATTACACGGAACTCAAAGTAACTACTGCTTATATACTAACGAAGAGGGTACCTCGAACACACCCGGACTTCCCCGATCATTCGAGAAACTCATCATGCACGCCACCAGCGCTAATGCGCCACCAGAGTCACGTGACTTCCGCTGTCGTAACAGCTACTTTCGCTAACAGAGCGTTAGTGAATGATTATATTACACATTTATTCTCACAAAACGTTAAATTGAAAATAGAATCTGTGACGCAAAGGCCTAATACTCCATCCTCTGCTGTGGTGTACAGTTTCTCTTTGCTTCAGCAAACCAAAGAAATTAAAACAGTTGGTCCTATATAATATCGAATAATAAACTAGGCGCAATTTCCATAATATTACTCACACATCTAAAGTAATTTAGGTTACTGTACAATGAGTTAAAAAGGACTCAAACATTTCATAAATGTTACTAAATGATGATTTTCAGCTGTTTCACAACGGATAAAGTACGCAATAAATAGAAATCTCCTTAATTATACTTGTAATAATATATTATTAGGTCTATTATATTTCCAACACTATATTCCTTATTCAATCCCATAGTGTTTCAAGAAGAAGAAATAAAGAAATATACTTAATTTGATTCAGAGGCGTCGGAACCGCACCCCTCTTTTATATAATTGACTTATATAGCAACTATAAGTTATATTATTAATTTAATTTTCTGGGGGACATGCCCCCAGACCCCCTTAGATTGAGCTGTTTTTGGCAGCACGGGGGCCACTGCATGTGTTTTGTTCAATTTACGTGTTTATTATCTTTTAATCCGTTTTCGTCTTTACTAGATGGCGCTAGGAACAGAATTTCGAAGCGAGATGCGATTTTAAGGTTAACCATGTGACGAGCTAAATGATAAACTCAATAGATGTCACATGTAAAGTACTTTTTAATTACTCAAACTATCGAGCTTCCATTCATGGAAAGCTGAAAACATGTCAAGCATAGAACTGAATATTAATATGTCTTGAAAAAAAATACTAATAACTTCTCGTTAGGTTTCCATATGTCATATAATAATTATTACAAATACATGTAACATACAGATCACTACTGTTAATTGGGTTACTTATAAATGAATAAATCTTACTTTTGATTTAGAAGTGAAGAAAACAAAACATTTCGTGTCAATTCTGGTTATTATTTTAAGTGTTATGTTTTATTTACAGAATGAAGATGCTCTACAATATAATTAGTAAAATATACCACTTCTATAATTGTTCAATCTGTATGTCCAATCTTTGTGTTTATTAAAAGTAACAATGATTAGTATTTATTAACTGTGACATGTTTTGAATGTGTTAGAAAATTCTTATAATGTAGCAAAACTTTAACAATTTTATTTCAGAACTTGTGACTGTGTATAACATACCATGGGTTATCAGATTCCTAGTGTGAAAAACTGGGACTTTTTTTTTTTCATACGGAGTGACACTGTAACAGAACCGAAACACTCTACAGTTTAAATTACAATAATACTTTTTACCACTTGCTAAATATTATGATGCTTATTTCATTGCATTTTCAAACCATAGACAAACAAACTTTGTTAAAAGTTTATATAATTAAAAAGATAATAAATTTAATAAAAATGCGCCTAAGTTGTCTTGAACCTACTCAAAAGAAAAAATGTTTCTCTATCGTTTTCTGTTTCGCCGCTGAGCAGGTCTTCAAATCTCAATTCCTATGCTACTCAATGGCAGGTTAGGTTAAGAAAACGCATCATAGAGGGATGGAACACTGTATTGTTGGATCTGTCTTTGCCTTGTGATTCTCATAGTGAAATATAAAGGAGCCGTATATAATGACAAGCTGTAAACATTGTTATAAGCCATATTTTGAATGTTGTAATTTAGATGTTATCTAGAGGGTGCATCACATTAAGACCAAATTTGTCCTAGAATATCAGGAATATTAATGAACGAGACGATTTGCAAAATATTTAGAACAAGGATTAGGTTATAAATACGAATGACTCAGTCAATTGGCTAAATAAGCTGGCAGTAAAGCACTAAGAAGATAAGAGTCATCTTCTAGCCAGTAGAGTGAATCAGTCAGTGTGTTTACTTTTTTTGGATCTGTGCTAGCTATCGCACATGTTGAGTTACTTGGCCTCTCCAGTGCCTCAGCCGCAAGTCTGAAGGCTTATAATGTTAAAAACAGGATCTCGATACCCGTTGTAGGCATAGCACAGAAAGTCCATTGTGTAGCTTTGCGCTTAACAGCAAACAAACAAGTTACAAAGTATACAAGCCTGTAAAAAAGCGTTAAGGAGGAAATAAAATTAATTTGTTATTATTAATTGGACTGGACTTTGAATTATTTTCATAAGATAATTTAAAAGAACTCACTGAAAAAACAACAATATGAAACTCACATTGAGCCTGTGACAATTTAATACTTTTACTCTTCTGATCGGCACATAAAAAAAGAGGGGGGGGGCTAAAAACTGGGACTATTCCAGTTTTACCGAGACGTCTGGTAACCCAAAATATACCTAAAACGGATGTCGTTTACTGCAAAGATTCAACAAAACGTAATGAAATACGCGAGTCTCAATCTAGCATCTTGGAAACAGACAAACAACTGGTAATCTGATGGTGCCATATCTGGAGAATATGGTGGGTGAGGGAGAACTTCTCAACCCAACTCCATAATCTTGTGTTGCATCATACGTGCCACATGTGGATGTGCATTGTCGTGGAGAAGAAGAGCACCTTTCTGATTGACGAATGAAGGGCGTTTCTGATGAAGGACTT